>NC_041407.2:80621365-80813865 GCF_900747795.2 Erpetoichthys calabaricus
AAGATAAACCTGGTCAATAATTGGCTTCTGAGGGCATTGAAATTTCTCTAATACAGAAAAATGAAAGCACAACCACGGCCTTCAATGGCTTCGACCCCTTATTGACATGAACAGTAAATGTCGGGCTTTGGCCTTGCCAACCTACACAGATATGTCATGGCATTCAACGAGCCTTTCTTACTGCTATAACACTGCATGGATCAGTCTGTGGAGTGGAAAAGCCATGAAAGATGTGAAAACTTCTTCACATCTGAGGACAAGTACGTTCCATGCATGTTTCTTTCAGTGTGAATGATTATTTCACCCAACTAATATTCTTGAGCATAGGAATGAAATGTTTTAATACGTTCAGACAAAATAAGTGCTGACAATATCCCTTCAAACAATAATGATTTAATGATCTAGACAGGCCAGAAATGCCGGAAAAGCACCTTTGATCAGGTTTGGCTTTGTTGATTGCGTCTTGCCTGCTGCTGTTGTCTTGTTGTCGTCCGCCATGTTGTTTTGGTTGTTCACATCTATGTCAGCGACGCCACAGAAGTGGACTGCACATTAATGTTAAAGCTGCTATGTGCGGCTTCTTCAAAGTACTTATTCAAAGCATGATTTAATTTACTTTCTAAATGTCTAGTATAGTTTTAGTACAATGGGGTCTTTTAATTTTAACTCTTTGTTTACGTTTCTTTTTGCTTATAGTAGGTAGTTTGTTCCTGATTCCCATAATTCTTTGAGTAATGAAGTGCTTCCTGGCTTCAGTCTTAAATGTACTTCCCTTTAATTTCCACTGATGTCCTTGAGTATGAGATTCACCCTTAAGAGAGATGAAAGAATTCTGCTGGATCTACTTTAATTGATGCATTTGAGGATTTTTCAAGACCTGGATGAGGACCCCATGTGGTCTCCTCTGCTTGAGACTAAAAAGGTTTAATTCTCAGAGCCTGTCACAGCAGGACATGTCCTGAAGTCCTGGGATGCACTTGGTTGCTCTCCTCTGCTCAGCGTCAAGGTGCCGCTATGTCTTTCTTGTACTGCGGTGACCAGACCTGCACACAAAACTACAGATGTAGTCTTACTAGTGCATTATACAGTTTAAATATAACATCTCTTGACTTAAATTCAGTAGCTTTAAGGTTAACATTTTATTTGACTTTTTAATTCCTTTGGTACATTGCTTAGACAATGAAAATGTTGCGTCAACATACAGTGCATCCGGAAAGTATTCACAGCGCATCACTTTTTCCACATTTTGTTATGTTATAGCCTTATTCCAAAATGAATTAAATTTTTTCCCTCAGCATTTTACACACAAAACCCCATAATGACAACTTGAAAAAAGTTTACTTGAGTTTTTTGCAAATTTATAAAAAAATTTAAAAACTGAGAAATCACATGTACATAAGTATTCACATCCTTTGCTCAATACTTTGTCGATGCACCTTTGGCAGCAATTACAGCCTCAAGTCTTTTTGAATATGATGTCACAAGCTTGGCACACCTATCCTTGGCCAGTTTCGCCCATTCCTCTTTGCAGCACCTCTCAAGCTCCATCAGGTTGGATGGGAAGCGTCGGTGCACAGCCATTTTAAGATCTCTCCAGAGATGTTCAATCGGATTCAAGTCTGGGCCACTCAAGGACATTCACAGAGTTGTCCTGAAGCCACTCCTTTGATATCTTGGCTGTGTGCTTAGGGTCGTTGTCCTGCTGAAAGATGAACTGTCGCCCCAGTCTGAGGTCAAGAGCGCTCTGGAGCAGGTTTTCATCCGGGATGTCTCTGTACATTGCTGCAGTCATCTTTCCCTTTATCCTGACTAGTCTCCCAGTCCCTGCCGCTGAAAAACATCCCCACAGCATGATGCTGCCACCACCATGCTTCACTGTAGGGATGGTATTGGCCTGGTGATGAGTGGTGCCAGGTTTCCTCCAAACATGACACCTCGCATTCACACCAAAGAGTTCAATCTTTGTCTCATCAGACCATCTTTCTCATGGTCTGAGAGTCCTTCAGGTGCCTTTTGGCAAACTCCAGGCAGGCTGCCATGTGCCTTTTGCTAAGGAGTGGCTTCCGTCTGGCCACTCTACCATACAGGGCTGATTGGTGGATTGCTGCAGAGATGGTTGTCCTTCTGGAAGGTTCTCTTCTCTCCACAGAGGACCTCTGGAGCTCTTACAGAGTGACCATCAGGTTCTTGGTCACCTCCCTGACTAAGGCCCTTCTCCCTCGATCGCTCAGTTTAGATGGCCGGCCAGCTCTAGGAAGAGTCCTGGTGGTTTCGAACTTCTTCCGCTTACGGATGATGGAGGCAACTGTGCTCATTGGGACCTTCAAAGCAGCAGAAATTTTTCTGTAACCTTCCCCAGATTTGTGCCTCGAGACAGTCCTGTCTCTGAGGTCTACAGACAATTCCTTTGACTTCATGCTTGGTTTGTGCTCTGACATGAACTGTCAACTGTGGGACCTTATATAGACAGGTATGTGCCTTTCCAAATCATGTCCAATCAACTGAATTTACCACAGGTGGACTCCAATTAAGCTGCAGAAACATCTCAAGGATGATCAGGGGAAACAGGATGCTCCTGAGCTCAATTTTGAGCTTCATGGCAAAGGCTGTGAATACTTATGTACATGTGCTTTCTCAATTTTTTTATTTTTAATAAATTTGTAAAAATCTCAAGTGTAGAATTCTGAGGAAAAAAAATTAATTTAATCCATTTTGGAATAAGGCTGTAACATAACAAAATGTGGAAAAAGTGATGCGCTGTGAATACTTTCCAGATGCACTGTAAACCCTGTCACACGTGTGTGCATGGGAGGCAGCTAAAGGGCTTGAGTAAGGGTAGTTCCGAGTCATACCAGAATGTGACAGAGTACACTGACTCTTTTTCTCCCTTTCCTGCAGACCATTCATGGGAGATTCCACCTGGCCCTCTTGACATCACTTCCGGGACCGAGCCTATGGAAGAAGACCTTGCCGGCTCTGGCCCCTGTGATGTCACGTCCAGGCTCGAGCCTATGGCTGAAGACCTTCATGAGCCCAACCCCTTTGATCTCACTTCCTGTCTTCCCCTTTAAAAGCCTCCACCTTTACCCTATTCCCTCAGTTCTTTTTTGGACTCAGTTTTGAGCATATCAGTGCTGTTATACATTTTGCAACTTTACAGCCAGGATATCAATATACGGGTGGTTGCCCCAAACCTTTTTATGACTCTTATGTCTGCTTTTTGTGACAACCCCTAAATCCTTTCCAGAGGATTTTTCCTGTAGGTCAGTGTCTCCCATCTTGTATTTATAATTGATGTGCAACACTTTGCACTTTTCTAGATTAAATGTGATTTTCCAGGTGTTTGCCCAGTTCTAAAGCTTGTCCAGGTCTTTTTGAATTCTTTTTGCTGTCTCCTCAGTGCCTGTCATCCTCCACTTTTAGTGTCAACTCCGAATTGGACAAGTTTATTAACTATACCAGAATCAATGACATTAATATAAATTTTGAGGCTACAGCTCTGCACTGGCAATCAGATGGTTGCCGGTTTGAATCCCGCAAATGCCAAAAGGGACTCTGCTCTGTTGGGCCCTTGAGCAAGGCCCTTGATCTGCAATTGCTGAGCACTTTGAGTAGTGAGAAAAGCACTATATAATTGCAAAGAATTAAAGAATTATTAAATTAGAAAAAGTAACCGTCCAAAGACAGACCCCTGAGAGTCTCCACTGATGATCTCACCCCATGTGGAGTACAGTATTCTACTCTTAGCTGTACTCTTTGTCTCCTGCCAGTTAGAGATCCAGTTTTGTAGGTGACCTCTGTTGCCTACAGATTCTAGTTTCAGAATTAATCTTTGGCCTGTGACAACTGTATCAAATGCTTTTTGAAAGTCTGGGTAAATTATGTCACATGCTTTGTTTTTGTCAACTGTTGTGGTTGCTTCTTCAAAAAAATCTAAAAGATTGGTTTGTCAAGAATGTGAATTAATGTGGATCCCAATGCACCAGTGTCGTGACAGGGACACTGTGCTGTAAAAATGGCGCTGTAAAACCGAGCTCCTGGCTCTCTGTGGTCATTAAAGATCCCTGTGTACCCTTAGTAAAGAGTAGGGTGTATCCCGATGTCCTGGCTAAATTGCCCACCATGGTCTAGTCATTCTGACCCCCTAATCATCCTCTGTTTCTAATTGGCCTACTTCTCTCACCACATTACCACATAACAGCTAATGTGTGGTGAGCATACCAACGCAAAAAATGGCTTTCATCACATCATCCAGATGGGTGCTACACATTAATGGTGGGTGAAGTAGCTTCCACCTCACTGAAGCACTTTGAGTAGTGAGAAAAGTGCTATATAACTATAAAGAATTATTATTATTACTACCCATGCTGCTGGTGCTGCTGCTTGGAATATTATTTTCATTTAGGTAATTTCTAATTTACTTCTTATTATAGTTCCCATAATTTTGCATGGCACAGAAGTAAGACTAATTGGTCTGTAATTACCAGGATCCATTTTGTCTCCCTTTTTGAAGACTGGAGTCACATTTGCAACTTTCCAGTCCTCGGGTAATTCTCCTTTCTGAAGTGACTGCAGAAATATGCCTAATAAAGGTTTCTAGATGGCGTCTTTCATTTCTTTCAATACAATTGGTAAGATCCCATTAGGTCCACAGGTTTTATTAGTCTTCACTGTACTGAGGACTTGAAGCACATCTGACTCTTCTATTTTAAGATCTATTAACTTAGAGTTTGTTTTCACTTCTGTAACAAGGTATTCCACTTGTTTCTTCCTTTATTAATACTTGGGTGAAATATTTGTTCAGTTCATTTGCTATTTCCCTCTCATTTTCAATGATTTCTCCATTTGTGTCCCTAAGCTTTCTTAAATTGTCTTTTGTCGTGTTTTTTTTATTTTATTTTATTGATTTTATTGTAATCATTCCATACAAATAGATAAATTTTTACAAAAAATAGGATTGAAAACAAATCTACCCCCACTCCTGAGAAAGAGAGCATGGCCAACGGAGTAAAACTTAAAGCTAGTAAAAATAAATTAATTGATGAGTATAATAGGTGGATAAAGATAAATGGAGAAGATAAAGAAATGGGATGAGAATCTGCTTCCTCAGTGCTTTAAGAGGTTATTCTAAAATATTATTGATTAGATCCTGCCAGGTTTTGAAAAAGTTCTGCACAGATCCTCTAAGTGAGATTTTGATTTTTACCAATTTCAAATACAGTAGAACCTCGGTTTGCGAGTATAATTCGTTCCGGAAACGTGCTCACAGTCCAAAGCACTTGTATATCAAAGTGAATTTCCCCATAAGAAATAGTGGAAACTCAGATGATTCGTTCCACAACCCAAAACTATTCATATAAAAATGATTAATACAAAATATAAAGTAAAAATACATAAAACAAATTAACCTGCACTTTACCTTTGAAAAGAATAATGGCTGGTGTGAGTGAGCTTCTAAACTCTTGTGGGATTCCACCCAACGGGACGACACGCGGAAGAGCGTCCCAAAGCAATCGCAGTCTCCCAGCGCTGTAGCAGTTTGCGGACATGCTATAAGCGCCTGCCGTCGATGGGTGATACGAGGAACATTATAAATGCGCAGGGCACAGTGCTACTTGGCCATGACCCTGCCTGACTGCTGTGTCTGTGTATAGCAGAGTGGCAGATCCCACTACAATAAATAACCGCACTGTTGCTGTTTCAAGCTGAATAAAGCTGGTGTTGCTAAAGTACTGAGACTCAGCCTCGTGCTTTGGGGTGCAAGACGAGGACTCACACGTCACAGCACGCGCACACACACACAGTCACAATGCTGTAGTAAACAGTATACGCTCGTACGGATGTTGGCTATATGAGTGAGGCACGCTGACTCAGATGGAGAATAGGAGACGATTGCCCACAATCCTGCAGCGAGAGAGAGAGAGAGAAGAACCATCAGCTAAGTTGTGATCACATAATGCTCAGCAGACAAAACATATACATACTACTTGTATTGCAAGACCTTGCTCGTTTATCAAGTCAAAATTTATGAAAAATTTTAGCTCATCTTGCAAAACACTCGTAAACCAAGTTACTTGCAAACCGAGGTTCCACTGTAGTATAAAATATCAGTTACCCACTGACTTAAAAGAGGAGAATTACGATTCTTCCAATTTAGCAAAATAAGTCTATGTGCCAATAGTGTAGTTAAGGCAATCACAGTTTGTTTGTCCTTCTCCACTTTAAGCCCATCTGGAAGAACACTTAACACAACTGTCAATAGGTTAGGAGGGATTGGGACACCAAGGCTGTCTGAAAGGCACTTAAAAATTTTTGTCCAGAATGATCTTAATTTGGTGCAGGCCCAAAACATGTGACCCAGTGAGGCGCAGCGTTCGCAGGTTGGATCTTGCCCTGGAAACATTTTGGACAGTTTTATGTGAGACAGATGTGCTCGATATATAATTTTGAGTTGAATAATTGTATGCTTTGCGCTTATGGAGCTCGAGTGAATCTTCTGCATTGCTACCTTCCACTGCTTTTCTGATATGTTGAGTGAGAGATCATTTTCCCATTGTCCTCTTGGATCTTTGAAAGGGAGGAACTGTAAAATAATTTTATATATTGCAGAAATGCTGTCGAAGTCCTTGAAACTGAGCAATATTTTTTCCAACATAGAGGAAGGTGGGAGATGAGGAAAATCGAGCAGGTTCCGTTTAACAAAGTTTCTAATTTGAAGATAGTGAAAGAAATTTGGGGCGGCACGGTGGCACAGTGGGTAGCGCTGCTGCCTCGCAGTTGGGAGATCTGGGGACCTGGGTTCGCTTCCTGGGTCCTCCCTGCATGGAGTTTGCATGTTCTCCCCGTGTCTGCGTGGGTTTCCTCCGGGCGCTCCGGTTTCCTCCCACAGTCCAAAGACATGCAGGTTAGGTGGATTGGCAATTCTAAATTGGCGCTTGGTGTGTGCTTGGTGTGTGGGTGTGTTTGTGTGTGTCCTGCGGTGGGTTGGCACCCTGCCCAGGATTAGTTCCTGCCTTGTGCCCTGTGTTGGCTGGGATTGGCTCCAGCAGACCCTCATGACCCTGTGTTCGGATTCAGCGGGTTGGAAAATGGATGGATGGATGAAAGAAATTTGTTGCTGGAAAGTTAAATTTGGAAGGTAATTGTTCATAGGATGCAAAGATGTTGTCTATATATTAATCTCTAAGTAATTTAATCCCAAATATATTCCAGATATTAAAAAATGCATATGTTTGCGAGGGTTGAAAAAGGTGGTTCTCATGCAGAGGTGTCACAGATAAAAGATTCTCCATCTTAAAATGCTTTCTACATTGGTTCCATATTCTGAGTGAGTGTTGCACAATTGGGTTATTGGAATATCGGCAATAACTTGCATTAATAGGGGCACAAAGCAGGGAATATAAAAGAAGTACTGCAGGATTTTATTTCTATTGCAAACCAAGCCTGTGTATGTTCATCTATTTGTGTCCAGCTTTTTATAGCTTGTATGTTTGCTGCCCAGTAATAAAACTGAAAGTTGGGTAGAGCAATGTAATTCTGCCTTAGGTCTTTGTAAGGTCGCTCTTTGAATATGTGGATGTTTTAAGTTCCAAATAAATTAGGTTATGGTTGAATCTAATTGCTTAAAAAATGATTTATTGATGTATATTGGAATGTTTTGAAATAAAAAGAAAAGCTTAGGAAGGATGTTCATCTTAACAACATTAATTCTTCCAGCTAGAGTGAGATGGAGGGTTGACCATCTATGCAAGTCTTACTTCATTTTTTCCATACAGACGGTGAAATTTTGTTGATAAAGAGCGTTATGTTTACTTGTGATATTTACCCCTAGGTATTTAAACTGATCTGCAATGATAAAAGGGAAGGTGTCCAATCTAATATTGTCCATCCATCCATCCATCCATTTTCCAACCCGCTGAATCCGAACACAGGGTCACGGGGAACTGCTGGAGCCAATCCCAGCCAACACAGGGCACAAGGTAGGAACCAGTCCCGGGCAGGGTGCCAACCCACCGCAGATCTAATATTGTATGCTTGAGAATTCAGTGGAAAGAGCACACTTTTATTCAAATTAATTCTGAGACCAGAGATCTTTTGAAATTCTCTAAGTGCTGTTAAGACTGCAGGCACAGTATTTTCTGGGTCTGATATATACAGTACAATATCATCTGCATATAGAGAACTTTTCTGTTCAAGTCCTCTGATAATCCCCTTTATCTGATAATTATTTTGACAGTGAACTGCCAGTGGTTCAATGGCGATTGCAAATAGCAGTGGTGACAAGGGGCATTCTTGTCTGGTACCACGTTCTAGTTTAAAGTAGTCTGAACAAATGTTGTTAATACAAACTAAAGCTTCTGGATTGGTATACAGTAGTTTGATCCATGCACAAATGTTGGGGCCAAACTCAAATTTCTCCAATGTAGTGAAAAGGTAGTTCCATTCAATCATATCAAATGCTTTTTTTGCATCCAACGATAATAATATCTCTGGGGTGTTTGACTTTGCTGGTGAATATATTAAACAGGCGTCGAAGATTGGAAGCTAAGTGTCGGTCTTTAATAAACCCAGTTTGATCTTGTGATATTACCGAAGTCAGCACTTTCTCCATCCTTCTAGCTAGGACTTTGGAGAGTATCTTAACATCATTATTCAGAAGTGAAATTGGTCTGTATGATGCACATTGTAATAAGCCCTTATTTTGTTTAGGAAAGATGGTGATTAATACTTGGTGAAAAGTTTGAGGTAGAATTTGATTGTCTCTAGCTTCTGTAAATGTTGCTAATAAGAGGGGAGGTAGCTGAGTGGAGAATTTCTTATAAAATTCAACAGGGTAGCAATCAAGGCTTGCTGCTTTCTCACTCTGAAGTGACTTTATAGCATCTAGTAATTCTGATAGCACCAGAGATTTATCCAGTTCCTCTGCACTAAGAGTATCTATATGTGGTATCTGTAATGCATCCAGAAATGCATTAGATTGTGTGTTGTCTTCTTTAAACTCAATAGAATATAAGGATTTATAGTAGTCTCTAAATGTTTGCACGGCCACACCAGTGTGAATGTGCTCAATCTCATCTTTTGTCCTCTTTTTACTGTACTAGTCCACTATGATTCCTAAGGTGTACCTTCAAGGTTCTGACACACATTGAGCACTCAAATCTAACTTTTCCCTTTCTATATGCAATGCCTTACATTTATATACATTAAATATAATTTGCCACCTATCGGCCCTAATGTGAAATCTAACCAGATGGACCTATAACGATCATAGCAGTGTTGCCAGATTTGACAGTCACTTTACAGCCCAATCACGGCCAAATGCCGCTTAATCCTACAAAATCTTGCCAAATACCGATTAATCCATCCGAAGCAAGAGAACCGCCACCCAAATACACCTCCCTACTCCTAAGCTGTAGACATTCATGACCATAACTGGTCTTTCATATGCCACAGTTACATTTTGAGAGCCCTGTGTTCGGATTCAGCGGGTTGGAAAATGGATGGATGGACATTTTGATAGCATTTTTCCCCAAATGGCTCCCAAATGACTGAGGTGCAAAGGTACAATTCACACAGCAAAGACTTTAAATGGATTTCTTTAAAATAAATATGATGAATAGCACAAAACAAAGTTGATGAAAGCTCATTTGGCTATGCGTTGCATTTTTTTTCTTTTCAGGTGAAATAACATAACAGACAGTGAAGGACTGTGTCTGCATGCATCTGCAAAGGAAAATTATATTATGTACATTAAACAACCATCAACAACAAATCAAATTAATAATATATTGAACAATTATTATAAAAGTAAAGTTGAATAAATCAGACTTTGCAGCTGCATGAATAAAAGGTGAAGTACCACTTCCGGTTAACTGAAATAGTTCAAAAGTTGATAGAAATCTATATTTTGTACCTAATACTTGTTGGCAAAATTGGGTCGACCCACTGCATTGCCCAATTTTATTGGTAACTGGGTAGCAGGAATTGTGACTACATGGTCATTGGTTGAAAGAACTTGAACTGTCTATGTTATTGACAGATTTTAAACTTTCAAATGAAGGGGATAGTGTGACATTTCACTTTCATAGGTTGGAAAGAAAAAGGCGGTTTTGTGGGCTAAGCAATTGCGTAAATGCAAATGGACGTTTTTAGATTTTACGAAATTGTACACAATTTCAAGAACTATAGCCCAAAATGAGGAGTCACACCCAAGAATTTTTTTTTCCACGCACAACAGATTTAGAAATAGCCCAATTACGTGTGAAACCGTCCAGTCTCACTATGGCTCCTAGTGTATCAGCCATATCGCCTAGTTTAGTGTCTACAGCAAATTAGTTATTTTTATTAAGATAATTTATGCAAATTGAAATGAGCAGGAGCCCAAGCTCTGGTCACTAAAGGACAACATTTTGTCTAATTCAGGAAAACAGTCCTCTTACCAGACCCCTTTTGCTTTCTGTGTTTGAGCCCATTTTGCACCCATCAACACAACCTGTGCCTTGAAATCCCACTTCTTTTAGTTTGCCCACAAGCCTCTCATGTGGCACCTTGTCAGAGGCTTTCCGAAAATCAAGGTAAATAATACTGCATGTACTTGTGTTATCATATACTTTTGGTGCTTCCTCATAGAATTCCAGCATGTCAGTGAAACTGCACTCTGGACCCGTACTGAGGTCTCACTAGCCCCCTGTTCTTGACATCAGGTCCTCAGCGTTTTCCTTAACAATTGCTTCAATTAACTTACCTGTGATACATATTGAGCTTACTTGTCTATAATTACTGTAGTATGATATACCTTTTTTTATATAACAGGGCATTTCCTAGGTCACCATCCTTAGGAAATGCCTTACTGTGCAGAGAGTTGTGAAAATACACGTCAATAGTTGATAAATGTCATCATTAATCTCTGTAAGCATTCTAAAATGTCCTGTACCTGGCTATTTGATTCATTTTACACTTTTTAATCCTAGCAGCATTTCTTTTTGTCTTTTCTATCTCCAGATCACTGAGTACATGGAAGCAGGAGCATAAAAAATAGGAGTAAACAGTCCATCAAGTAAGCTGAAAATGAAGTCTGGAATTTTAATATTCTTGTTTATCCTGGCGCCAGAGAGTGGCAACGTGTTGCATGATTGTTGGATGTGCAAGTCATAATTTGAACGTCTTCTGTACATGACAATACTACCACTATTTATACTGATATCTCCTTACCACTCCCTGTAGCTATAGAGGGTTTAGCTTTCTTCTCATGTGAACACCTCAGAAAAATACAAATTCAGAACATTTGCTGTTTAATTCTCTATGTACTTCACCTAACATACCTCACCTCCTCCTTGACTGTTCTTGTACTAATAAAACACTAAAAGTTCTTCTTGACAGATTTTGCATGTTCTGCAATATTCCTCTACCTGCCTTTTAACATTCCTAGTATCTTTTTAATTGTTGCCACCATGTGCATTTAAGTCCTAAGACTAGAACTGTACTTAGAATCTCACTAAATTCTGTACATGTAACAGTAGTGACTCTATAAACATACAATAATCTGCAAATGTTACATTTTAGTTTATCATACAGTCACAACTTCTTTCTTGAAAGAATGTGACCACAAAATGGCGTGGACGTTTGTTCATTAGTCGAAAACGGGATCTACATGTGGCTTTCATGCTTCAAAAAATTAAACCCCAGTATGCTGTGGTGTACGTGGTGTTGAATGACCACCACATTTAAATTCATCCATCTGCCGACATTCTGAAGCTGCTTTTTATTGTAAGGTTGCAGGGTGTGCTGATGTCTTTCCAAGGATTATTGGGTGCAAAATAGGACCTTACCTCAGCCGGAAGCAGGCTTGCAGCACCCAGCACAAAGACAATTTCACATGCTGCAAAAAATAATATATTAAGAAACAACATTGAACCTATGATAGAAAATTAACACAATTTGCTTTTAAGAAGATAAAGATGATGGTGGTTATAAATATTTTAACAATATATTAAATTACTGAGGGATCCATCTTACTTATTTTGGACATCTTCTGTTCAGGCTGTGCTCCGGTGCCCACTGCTTTGGCTACATATACAAGTTTCAGCAGAATTTCACAATCATTTTTATTTACTGTCTTATTTATTTTATGAGTGAAAATTCACACATGAAAGAGTTCTGCATCATCTTCACTCCAAGCAGTGCAGTTTACATTAAAATTTGTATGTTTTGAAAATACAGGGTGCCCACAAAAACACTCCTTGATTTTTTAAATGGTTACAAAATCAAAATTTATTGGAATATTCTTTCACCTTTATGGCTACAGTTTCATCAAAACGTCTTACATTAAGCCTTAAGACGAGTCGAACAGAATATCATATGTTGGGGTGTTCTTGTACCGCTGAGTCACGAGGCGAACGTTTAAAAAAAATGAAGTGTTCAAAGACAATAATCGAACAGTTTTCGTCAGGATCGACTCCAGTTGTAGATTACAAGATAGTAAAACCTATTTGAAGGCGACAGTCTATCCGTTTTCTTCTTAAAACGAACCTGGTCGGGATGCCCGCTGCTTGTGGTCCAGCTGGTTACGCTGTGGAGGTGCGACGCAGACTAGCGTTTCATGTGCTACGGAGACAGGGTGACCCTTCACAAATCAAACTCCCCAATAAGCACCTGCTGTATGTACATTTCGTGTTGTTGAGTGCACCGCATTTACATTTTAAACCACGCGTCGCATTTAACTGTATCTGCATTACCCGATGCTACCACTGAAGTCGTTCTGCATTACATACTTTCGCATTTCTTTTAATTTTTGAAAGAAGCTGCCAATTAACTCCAAACGACACGCGTATAAGGGAAAAGTTGACTTGTTTGTTCATTTTTCCTCATTTTTTACTTCAAGCCCTCCTTCACATAATTCTCGATGTGTTTTGCTCTTTGGCGGCACACCAATACATGCCGCCCTCGTTTGACTTTTTTTTATCGGACCCCGTAACACATATGCGGCTCTAACTGTTGACGTTTGGAACTCCTTTGTCGGCTGATGTTTTAGGTGATGACGACTAACTCTGTTCTACTGCGGATATGCATTCCGTCACAAAGAACGAAGCTGTGCACTAAGCAAAATGAGCAGTTTATCGGTCGCGGCTTTGTAGATGGTGATTATTTCGAACACTTGCGATACAGATAAGCGAACGAGAGGAAGATTCCGAGACGCACACCTTCCACGAGCAGCTCTGCTAAAGTTTGTCCAGAAGTTGGCAGAAGAGCGTATCTCTGGCGCATGCGCGTTGTGCCCAACATCCAGCACCAAATAGAGTTACAGAAAGGAGGTGAGTTCCTTAAAAACGGTGAATATTTTCTTTGTTTTACCCCCGCGAATCCTAACAGTCGGCGCAAAGCAAAGATGCCAGGTTGTTTTACAGGTTCTGTGAGGTTCGGTCCACGCTACCCTTTAGAGAAATTGTAAAATTCTCCAATAATACGGAGCAAGTTGCAGACAAGAAATTACGGGCAATTGTGTGTCTGTAATTGGAAATAAACAGAGGAAGGGGCGACGCGGTGCGGGGTAAGGCGGGACGTGGATGTGTGGCGGGGTCCCGCGACGTGGCTCGCCGGTGGTTTTCCGTTAAGAAACGCGACCCTGGGAAAACTTTCTGTCAGATGAAATGTGATTGCGATTACCCGAGATGCAAGCGCCGTCACAAGGGAGGAGGGGGCGGAGGAAAGTGTTGAATTAACTTCGGAAAAAGGAGCTCGGAATTGGGGAGAATAGTCGCAGTTCGTTTAGGTGCCTTTTCTCTTATGAGTGCGAGTTCAAAAAATTACTCGCGTGCACGTTAATAACATAGTTTTAGCATGTTTGGGGGCCTTCCCCCCTCTGCTCCGCCATTTTGTATGACTCTAATCATGGGCGCTCCACATTACACTTTATTTATTAGTGATGAGGGCGGGGGGCGAATATGGGGGGTAGTGAGCACTGAAATTCCTCTGAACGCACCTGGACCGTGCGCGTTTATTCACGTCGCGTGGATATTACGTCCGTAGCGAAAAGAAAACTGGAGCAGCGCAGCGATTTGTTTTGGATCTCAGTCACCATCAGTATTTGAGGCCGGCAGTGTCGCACCGCTTGTCACTTAATAAAAGGAAAACACGTCCAACCGAGAATTTAAATAATAATAATAATAATAGACTTGTTTTGCTTTTCAAGTGCTAGGTCATGTTAAGGCTGGGCCGTGTGTGCTCTCGCCGGGCACGGTATTTTACGAGGCAGGCGAGAAAAAAATCAAATATCGGTAAAACAAGTGTAAGACGAACTTCGCCGATTAGGTGAAGTTTGTGGCGACGGGCGAATGGTGAGGAAACGTTTTTTTTATTATTATATACCGAGCAACGGACCCGAGGAATGTTTTTTAATACAACCCTTTAGAAGAAATCTGTGGAAAATTAAAACGCGTACACGCGATCTCGCAGTCTCCTTATTATTGTAGCATTATTTGAAAGCGAGAACAAAAATAATGAAACCACATTCGTCGCCCTCTAGCGGGGCCTGGGTTTCTATACACGGCTGGAGTTCGGCTTCCCAACTTTTCTTTATTACCGAGTGTTAGATTCTCGCGGCACCGTAAGCGAAGTGCTGGAAGGCTCAAGGAAGCGTTGCGTTGCTGCGACACAAAACATGAAGTTTGAACGTCAGACTTAGGATTCTTGAGTTTCATATCCTAGAGGTGTACTTTTAAAAATGAGATCACATTTAAAGCACTTCTGGTCCAAAGCATGCTAGACGGGTATCCCCCGCATGGTATATTTTAGTGTTTAAAGTTTGGTGTAGGGTTAACTTTGCAAATTAAACTGTTAAGCATTGCATGCTTATGTTACTGTCCAGAGATTCGTGCTGATGGCTAGCAGCAATAAGAACTTGATCTTAGGATTGTTAAGTAATAAGCTAATTGTATTGTGTTTGTAAGCATTACTTATAAACGCTTTGTAAATATTTTTTTTTTCTGGCGCCTCTTCACTTGATGGCACGAGGAAAATCACACATATCATGTACCGTCCTACTCGGCTTCATATATAGTTATGCAAGATGTCGATCTTTTTTGGGTTCTCCCATTGTTGCTCATATAGACCCGAAAATCCTCATTTTTTTAAGTTAATTTTCGGACTATATTCTATGTAGGAAATTACACCTTTATAATAAATAGAAAAGTAATAGGTGTCTCTAACAAAAATGACAAGGAGGACTTGGGGTTGTGCATGGCACATCAGTCGACCCCAGGGGTGCCCCCCCCCCCCCCCCATGTGAAACAAGTGGTCAAAGTTTCTCCTCGCAAAACCTAGAGAAAATGGGATCGATAATATAGACATATGGAGTGTTATTTTATGATTTTTTCGAAGTTGCTGATCACAATTACAATATTTTTGGTATTTAATTCTTTGCCGGTGGTCCTAGCTTTCTAGGAGTCACTCCCAGAAGGTTTACATGGACACATTTCATATATAGGCATTTGGGGTGTTGTTTTGGACTATTTCAAGGTCAGTGATTTATGAATATATTGCTATGCTTGATCCTTTACTATGGGGGAAAATGACAAATTTAGACTATAAACGTTTAAATTGGTGCACATTTTATTATTCAAATGTTTGCAACTATTCTTGTTTATTTTAAGTATGTACTTCTACCTCATGAAATAAATCATTATATTTCATATCAACACCCCTAATTATGGCAGCTTACACTAATTCAGATTTTTATATTTATATTAATCCTCATATTTTAAAGACTAGTAAGCCGTATTTTCAGCTATTCCCTTTGGTGTAGAAGCACTGAAAATTCGGTGAAATAACTGGCCCAATAATGTATTGCAGGAAACACAGACTGCGCATAACAATAAATAAATGGAGGCATAGGTAGGTGTTATGGCACAGTGGTTGACAGTACTGCCTCACTGCTCCAGGAGACGAGGGTTGAACCCTTCGTCTCGCCACCGTGTGGAGTTTCCACATTCCTCAGTGTTTGCTTGTGCTCGTCACTGGGTATTCCAGTTTTCACAAAGAAGTTAGTATTAGGTGAATTAGAGACTTTACACTAGTAGGGAAAAGACAATATCTAAGAGTTAAGGGACAAGAACAAGATAGAGATGTTAACTTCCAGAGAAAAGGATGGAAAAGCTCAAATATCTACAATCGGCAATAACGGAGAATAAAGTGCAAGATCTAGAAATTAACCACAGAGCTTTATGAAGTTGCAAAATTGGGGAAAGGTATTGGCAATGTTATGTGATCATAGACTCAGTGCAAGGAGTGAAAGGTACAACAACAGTGATCATAAATAAATTGCATTATTATTATTATTATTATTATTATGCCAGCATTATATGGATTAGAAACCTGGACAGTTAACGTGTGTGAAAGGAAACTGGATGCTACAGAAATGAGAATGCTGACAGGGATGTGTGGAGTAACAAAGCTCGACAGGTTCAGGAATGAGAGAATCGGAGGTACAGTTAAGTTGGGGAAATCTCAAAGAACGTACAGGAAAGAAGGTTAAAGTGATACAGACATATAATGAGAATAGAAATAAACCATGTGGGGAGCAGAGTCATCAATACGGAGGTGTCACGACAGAGAATAAAATGACCGAAGCAGACAAGAGTGGTCCAATACAGAGACCCTACATGAAAGTGGGTAAAGCTTTAGAAGAAGAGGAAGGTAACTTTACATTAGCCCAATGTGAGTTTGGCCTTTGATGAACTAGCACCCTGCCCGGGGTTACTTCTCGCTTTGTACCTGCTGAGCTGCCGGGCCTAAGCTACTTTGATTTGGAAAAATGTGTGCATAGATAAGGAGCAAGCGGATGCAGTACAAAATGAATATTGAAGAAAAAAAAATCAGATTACATTTGAATTTATGTATATACAGTAAATGACACAATGGTACAACTGACAATTGTATAATATATTTAACTGAGGTACAGAATGTCCAGGAATAACACAGTAGGGGTAATAATTAAAACATGATTTATAATAAAGCTGGTTAATAGTAATGTAAAATAGAGGGTGAGTGCAAACATCTTAAAGCATCATTTGTTTCATGTTACTTACCCCTTGTACCTTGCAGTGGTGGCTGAGAAAACTTTTTAGTGACCAATGCTGTACAGTGATAAAGGATGGGAAAAAATGGAAAAAGGAAGAAAAAAAAATCTTGCATTATTCGTGTAGGCATAATGCACGTGTTAATTTATCCAGTTGTATGCTCAAAACGTGAAAAATACATGCTTTTTTGCTAAAATATTGTTACAACAGTTACCTCCCGAGTAATCTGCGCATATCGTAAACATTAAACTAAAGCCTCATAGGACTGACATTTGAATTGAAGTCAGGACTCTCTCCTTCACTTCTCAGCTATCATGACAAAGTACTTGGGGAAAGTAACATGTAACAAACACATCACTTTTGGCTTGCACTTTAATGGGAAAAGATTAAATGTGTATTGTAGTATCTGGTATGGCAGAAAATACTATGCTATCACTTGCTAGATGGCAGGGGGACAAACAGTCCGTTAGTGGGGTGTGTGACGTATAAGCTGATTGAGCGTGCTTTCTTTAAGAATCTCCTGTCATAATTGTCCTGCGTTAAAGTGAGCATTATTGCCCTGTAATGAACTGAGCTGTTTTACTTGCCTACTGTGGGGCCTTTCTTTGTGGCATTGTGCAGTTTGCATACCAGGCTGTGACTGAGCCATTTAATGTGCTTTCTACTTGTATCTGTTGAAGTCAGTTAGGATCCACAGGGGTCTGATGGACTTTACTCATCCTTCTCTACAATCAGCTTCTTGACTTGCTCACGCTAAGAGACATATTGCTCTTTACCTCTTATTTATTTAATAGCTTTATCTTCAACTCCTTAGCTGTCTCTTCTTTGCTGGAAAGCACTTCTACTGATACTGCGTCATCAGCAGTGTTAAAGGAGTCTGGGACTTGTTTTGTATTATTGCAGTGATTTTTTTTCTTACTCATTTGGATTTTCCCCCCATCATAAGGATTTGAGCACTAGGTAAATTGGTGATGAATGAGTTAGGAGTTGTGGGCTCGGCTCAGCAAGGCATCGTTATTTTCTTCAGGGCTGCTTCCTGTCCTACATCCCTAGGTCATGAATCCAAGTAATGGAAAACCTTTAAAACAATTTAAACAGATAAATACGAGGGACGTTCAAAAAGTTTCTGCATTTTTTTGTAACTCTATTAAGATTTTCAGAAACAAATTACATCAGTTTTCTACATAGTTACCTTTGTGTGCAATGCAATTTTCTCAGCGTTATACCAACTTTTTAATGCCCAATTACTGCTCCTCCTGCCTTCACTGTTTCCAACAAAAATATAAAAGTGCAGAATCTTTTTGAACAACCCCCCCCATATATATATATATATATATATATATAAACTGCTATGTATAAAGGAACACTTTGTAATGAGAGTATAGCATCAAGTCAGTGAAACGTCTGGGCTACTGATCTGGTCATTTAAGTAGCACAAGGGGATGTTAATCAGTTTCAGCTGCTTTGGTGTTAATTAAATTAACAACAGGTGTAATAGAGGGGCAACAATGAGACGACCCCCAAAACAGGAATAGTTTAACAGGTGGAGACCACTGACATTTTTCCCTCCTCTTCTTTTCTGTTTTTTCACAAGTTTTGCATTTGGCTACGATCAGTGTCACTACTGGTAGCATGAGGCGATACCTGGACCCTACAGAGGTTGCATAGGTAGTCCAACTTCTCCAGGATGGCACATCAATACCTGCCATTGCCAGAAGGTTTGCTGTGTCTCCCAGCACAGTCTCAGGGGCATGAAGGAGATTCCAGGAGACAGGCAGTTACTCTAGGAGAGCTGGACAGGGCCGTAGAAGGTCCTTAACCCATCAGCAGGACCGGTATCTGATCCTGTGGGCAAGGACAAACAGGATAAGCACCGCTAGAGCCATACAAAATGAACTCCAGCAGGCCACTGGTGTGAATGTGTCTGACCAAACAATCAGAAACAGACTTCATGAGGGTGGCCTGAGGGCCCGACATCCTCTAGTGGGCCCTGTGCTCATTGCCCGGCACCATGGAACTCGATTGGCATTTGCCATAGAATACCAGAATTGGCAGGTTCACCACTGGCGCCCTGTGCTTTTCACAGATGAGAGAAGGTTCACCCTGAGCACATGTGACAGACTGAATACAATTTTAATAATAATAATTCTTTGCATTTATATAGCGCTTTTCTCACTACTCAAAGCGTTCAGCAATTACAGGTTAAGGGCCTTGCTTTATGCTCAACAGAGCAGAGTCTCTTTTGGCATTTATGGAATTCAAACCAGCAACCTTCCGACTGCCAGTGCAGATCCCTAGCGTCAGAGCCACCACATCGCCAATTTTGAGTTGCTGCAATGAAATTTCGGCAAAATGGACTAGCATGACACATAATTTTTTCACTTTGGTTTTCAGGCTGTCATTGAATTCTGCCCTCTGTAGGTTGATAATTTTTATTTCCATCAAATGATGTGACATCCTTTCCTTCCTAACACTTTACCCAGTCCATATCAGTAGAGATATCCAGCATGATTTTTTTTTCCCCATTGAGATCTGATGTGTTTTTAAAGTATTTCTTTAATTTTTTGAGCAATAAATATATATATACATGTATAAAATGTATGAAACAATTAAAAGTTTTGGATCAGCTTATCCACAAACAAACATAGAAATCATTAAGTCCTTTGGACACAACCAGAACCCTTCTCTTCAGAAATAATGTATTGAAATATGATGTACGCTAAACTTAACATTACAATTGAAACTTTTCATTTTCCTGTAAGCTTATTTTCATTAGATCAAATTTTATTTTATATACTAAATTGAAAAGCATGCACATTTTATAGGACTAATGAGATTACAACACAGTGTCAAATATGCCAGCTGAGCAGTACAATAAAAATAAAGCCTTGTATATAGCACATTTCATGGAATTAGCAAATGGATATAATGACTACATATAGTAAGGAAGAAAATTATTTTGTGTGGAAGGTGATATTGTGATTAGTGCTCTGAATTCCCATCTTGGTCCTTGTCTGTGTAGTGTTGGGCTGTTCTCATCCCAATACTGTGCACTACGTTAAGCGGCCACTCTAGTGGAGGTGACTGTGCCATGTGACGGCCTTGTAATTTGTAGAATAGCCCAGACTACTGGGTAACACTCCAGCCTCTGTGACCCTGAATTGAATAATGTGAGTACAGCAAATGCATGGATGGAGTTCCTGTGCTTTAAATATCTTTGGGTTGAAAGGAACCTAAATTTAAGGAGTATACTAGAGTGTGATGTATTACAACAGTTTCATTCCTACAGAATAAATTTTGAGTGAAAACCTGCAAAATTAAGAGGATTTCTGAAAATTAAATGAAAAAATATTTCATCTTGTGAGTGGCTGAACGGCTTGTTTGAATAATGTCCACCACTGTTGTCACAAGACACTAATTGTTGCAAGTAAAGTTTCTTTACCAAATAATGGCTTTTCAGTAGTGTCAAATAGCTAGACGTGCTATAAACAGAGTGTTAGCTTGGTAGTTAAAAAATTGGACCACGTTATTAAGTAGGTGCCCCTACGCGGCACTGAGGTGATTTGGACATCTAAGCTTTGTAATTCCAAGATCTTGGGCTGAAGTCCAGGGGAGACTGAGCTTTTTCAGTTGTTGCTCCTCGGCTTGGGAATGACTTGCCTTTCCACATCAGGTCTTCAACCTCTATTGAGGTTTCTAAAACTCAGCTCAAGATCTACTTTTTTTCTCCCACCTTTCACTGTGTATAATGGTTCATGGTTTTAATTTGGTTGTTTTTATTGATCTGCTTCTCTGTGATTGCTTGTACTGTGTTTATTTTAATGCTTCTTTGTACAGCATTCAGGCGCAACTTCTTTTGTTTTCAATGTGCTTTTATAAATAAATAATCTAAAAATGTAATATTAGTGAGCCTTTATTTGTTTAGTATTTAATATTATCTAAAAAAGTTTTATAGAACCCCAATTTTAATGTAACTTTGCATAAACGATCATTTGTTCTTCCATTCTCTGAACCCACTGTATCTGTTTGAAGGACACAGAGACCAGAAGCCTGTCTCTGCAGGAGGTAACTCTAGGTGGACACCAGTCCTTCATCGAGCGCATTCACATTTACTCATCCTGGGCCTCTTTAGAGACTGCAGTGTGGTGTTTTGGTTAACGCTTTGGATGACAATTGAATTCCCGCTTTCAACTCGCTGTGTCACCCGAGTGTGTTGGTTAAACTACGTGTGCTCCAATTGTTAAAACGAACATAAGCAGATGCACTGGATGCTATCCTGAAGTCACATAGTTTAAAGGCATTAAACAAATATATACAATTATAAAATACTGCACATCTGTAGGATGTACTAGAAAATTAGTGCATGCAAAGAAAAGCCAAAGGGCATCTACAAACTTCACAGACACAGTGGCTTTGTCCTCTGAGCTTTCAGGCAGCAGCGTTCGCCACTGCACCACCATTCTGTCTTATAGATGTACTGTACTTGGCAGCACATTTGCAGAGTTGGAATTTTACCATGGACTGTACCACACATTTATCATAGATCTGCTGTGTTTATGGCAGTATATTCATTGAATCAGGAGACATTTATATTTGAAGTGAAGGTTAGCATAGCTGCCTCAGAGCTCTGGGGCTACAAGTCCATTCCCAAGTTATGTCAGCTTTATGTATTTTTCTCTCTGTATCTGCATGGATTTTCTCCTGGTGCTTCAGTTTCCTCCCAGCAGCTCACAAATATGCATTAAGTTTCTTGTTAATTCAAAATATTTCTGGTGTAAATATGTGTGTTAGGATTTTCTGCAGTGGATTGGAGTCAAATCTGAGGTTGGTTTCCAGGGCCTTCAGGTAATACTTCAGCATTCCTGTAATACATAAGATGGGTGTGAAAGAAATGGAGGAATGGTTATGTGAGAGTAAACACAACTAGTGGGTATACATTAGGAATTTATTCAGTATACTTTAAATGGCAACTGATAGTTTTTTCATTATTAATATTTTTGGATTTCTTTCTAAATTAGGTTTTAATAAAGCAGTGGCAATCTATTTGGTTTGAGGAGAAGATGACTGGCTTTTTCCGCAGTCTCTATACATTTTCAGTTAGTCATTTTGAAATGTCTTTTACAAATCCTCTATCATTCTGTAGAAGTAAATGAAAGATGTTTTGGTTTTAAGCTATTTATTCATCACTCCTCCTTTATTTCACATTCTGTAGACGGACAGCAGGCATCATTTAAAAACAATAGTTTAAGTAGAGATTTGGGCAAAAAAAGTAGACTGTTAGCGTTTTTGAAAACAATTAAGAAATGTGTTTCCAGAATGGATGATTGGATTTGCATGCAGAGCACAGAGGAAATTAATGGCCAAAGCCCGGGAGGGCTCGATAGTTTGATGTTAAAACATTTGGAGAAGAGGCAGTCTACCTTCGTAACTCATGCAAATAAGAAGTTCACAGTTCTCTTTACACAAAGCCATGATGAATCTATATAAGCAAAAGGCAAGTAAAATTCCTATCAAATGTTTAGAGTAGGGGCAGCTTTACAGTGGTAAACACATAAAAATTTCAGTTTCTCTGTTTAGGTAAATAAGTGATACTTTCAGATCTTTTTAAAGTTGTCTTTTTGATATGGGTTGTATGTGCTGATGTGTTGTCTGTTTGGTATGGAAGCTTTTATATCTGTACTTTCTACATATGTGACTATGTACCACACTTGTTACTCTTACCTGTTGCAGTGGTCTGTGTAAGGTGCCTTCCACTTAATGTGACTCTGTGCTGAAAAATTGGTTCAGAAAAAGAATGGATTATACATTGTGTTCCTAGATTGCATCATTGTTCTTTGAGGAAAATATCTAACTTTGGTCTGTGCCAGTAAAGCAGAGAAAGAGCCGCAGCATTTTCTATGGAGAATTTTTTTTTTTTTTTTTTAAACTTTTATATTTTCTGCTGCATCCCCAACTTGACTTGACTTGATACAATAGGGTTGCAAAGTTTTCCCTTTAAGTACACCTAATTGGGTATTAAATTCTGCTTGGATGGAAATCACTATTGCTGCTGTATTAATGCAAATGCTGATCTTTCTCCCTCTCTCTCTGTCTTTTTTAGGCAGGTAGAAATACTGCCCAGGGTCCTCCTCCCTCTACCCTTGTGCAGATGGAGGAAAAAACACAGGCGGATGCCCCAGCTTCTGGGATAGAGTTTGATATGATGAAAGCTTTTGACTGGAAGGATGGAATTGCAACGCTTCCTGGTAGCAACATACGGGTAAATTCACTTGCCACCTCCAAATCCATTTGGGGGGAGCGTAGATAATCTTAAAAGATTCCAAATTACCACTCTGCTCCTTTAATGAATCTTCGTGTTTACCATCCTATGTGAATTCTTGTCAGTAATGTGTATTTGTTGTGCCGCTTATGTGATTAGATACTGACAATGTTCGCTAAAAGGCATATCTGACTTCATAAAAGAAATGTCAGTTAAACCAAACAAGTTTTATTTTTCAGCATAATTGCTGTGAATGCTGATATACTGTATTTGTTGGGAAGTTCAGAAAATGTTTCTGTGTCATTCAAATGAGACATTTTTGTCTTGCCTGTGCAACTGCTCATTAGTAGCAGACTTGATGTCTGCATCACTTGCATAGAATATCTCATGGAGGAAGTCCATCAAATTGAGGAGCAGACGTTAGTCACAAGAGAGCAGGTCTGGAGAATTCTGGGGAAGTCTCTTGAATCCACATCTATGCATTGTGAGTGGGGTGTAGTTATGAAGCAGATGGGATGGTCAACAGCTTCCTCCCACCAGTGGCTCCCACCGATCCCGTTCTCTCTAATCTTACTTCATTGATTTCTTTTCAGTAGCCTCCTTAGCGTTACATTTTTTTTATGCAGGCTTCTGTTCAAGTCAAGAGTATTTATTGTCATTTCATCCATATACAGTAGTACAGCATACAGTGAAACGAAACAATGTTCCTCCAGGACCATGGTGCTACATAAAACACAGGACAACGAAGAATCCATGACACATAACATAAAGACACATAACGTATAACAAGGTGCGTGTGAGTGAAATGTGCAAACATGTGCAACCATGTAGAACAGAACACATATATCAGATATCAGACTGGTCCATGAGTGTTCAGGAGTCTGACTGCTTGGGGGAAGAAACTGTTGCATGTTCTGGTGATTAGGGCCCGAATGCTTCAGTACCTTTTTCTCAATGGCAGGAGTGTAAACAGTGAATGTGAAGGGTGTGTTGGATCATTCACAATGCTGGTGGCTTTGCGGGTGCAGCGTGTGGTGTAAATGTCCATGATGGAGGGAAGAGAGACACTGATGATCTTCTCAGCTGTCTTCACTATCTGTTGTAGGGCTTTGCGGTCCCTTTTTGGAGGGTCTGGAGGAGAGAGAGCAAAAGGCATTAGTGCATCCCACCATCCCTTGTCTCAGCATCACGCACCCAACCAAGCCCATTGACTACCTCCCATGTTCTCCTGTGTGACACTGTATAATGGAATTTCTGCTTGATTTTGTGTCATGAAAAAATATATTCAGTGAAACTTTAAATAACTTTAAATAATCACTTCTCTTTTTAAATGGAATAAACTGGCATTTTGTGTTTGTGTTTTTTTTTTTTGCCATTCTTTCTGATAGTTCCGTGTCAATGAATTTGGAACATTAGAGATTATTACAGACACAGAAATGGATGCATTGCAGTCCACTGCCAGCACCAGTAACATCTCTGACCAGTCCCTTGCCAACAAGTTGACCATGTCCACATCAGAGAAAGACACAAAAAATGCCAAACCATCTGAAGGTAAGCGTGTCATGTAAGGAAAGTGTATATGTACAGCTGCATGGTTTGAAGAGCCAAGGTCTTGATACAGTTTACTGTTTTGACACTGGCATTGGTAAACTTCTTGAATTGCTTGGTTGAATCGAGTGGAAACGTGAAATGTTAAAATACATCAGAGATTTCCAGATACTGTCAGTTTAAGAGCTGTTTTTGTGGGTACTAGCTGTTGCTACATGCTAGCTTGCCAATTATTCTTGTTTAGTTGATGGAATTCTGCACTCTTCATTTCACAATGGATGAAACCTATGTTATACTAAAGGGTTTTAATAAAATGTATGCACATCTAGCTAACAGCTGTC
The DNA here is from genome assembly GCF_900747795.2 of Erpetoichthys calabaricus. Classification (NCBI taxonomy): domain Eukaryota; kingdom Metazoa; phylum Chordata; class Cladistia; order Polypteriformes; family Polypteridae; genus Erpetoichthys; species Erpetoichthys calabaricus. The sequence continues at coordinate 80,646,586 of NC_041407.2, forward strand.
TAGCTATTCGTCAGAAGGTGCCGGCATGTCTTGGTTGGATGTCTTCTTTTCTTTTCACCCTGGAGCAATTTTAGGCCTTTTTTTTCTCTTGGGTGATATTTTATATCATTCAGTGGCAGAAATGAGGAGTGAAAATGATTTGATGTACGTCCCATGTTTGATATTGTGTATCATTTAGGATTTATTATTGTAATGCTTCCTTAATCAAAATGCTTTAAAGAGGTAAAATATATTAAATTTTATAATGATTCTGCATATCAGAAGGGTACCCCTTGATGTTTACATTTCTTCTGCCTCGGCAAGCTTGCAAATTATTATTTTGTTAATTACTATTCCAGAATCAGTTCTTCCATCCCCAGTCTTGATCAACCTTGAGGAGGCTCCAAGTGTTGAAGTGGTCTCCTGCCAAATGTGTGGGGTCTCTGGCAGCATTGAGAATTTCATCGAGGGCAAATTTTGCAGCAAGGGCTGCATACATGCACAAAATAGGTATGGAAACATAAGCTCAGAAAGGTTAAACTTTACTGGAGAAATGGCGAAATGTCTGTAATTTAATTTGTGATTGTATTGATTCACAGTATATACAGCATGATGATATACATAAAACAAAATGTTTAAAAATCGTATCAAAAGATTGAGATAAGATTATTTTTGAAGTCAAAGTTCACAGCACTTCTCTAAATATGATGGTATACACTTGTAAGTACTGGAGCTGCTCCGTATGATGTGGTTGAACAGGTAGCATTAATGTTAACGTATGTTTTATTATATCATGCACTGTGTAAGTTTGCCTTATTTTCTTTGTCAGCAATTCCAAAAGTAGCCCCACTGAACAGAAAGATTTAGCAAATGCAGTTAAACATTGTGATGACAGTGACCGCCCTCTGAAACGAATTAGAAAGAAAAGGAAACTGTTCATGGATTCAGATGATGATGAAGAAGAAAATCCTGAGGAAGAGGAGGTGAGCATTTTTTGCTCCTTTATTGGGACAGTTCACATATTACATGTCTTTAGTTCACATTTGGCAGTTACAAAATGTTGCTGTGCAGATGAAAGACATGAAAGTGTGCAGAGCTTATTTCTTTACTGAAGTGAAGACAAGATTGTTTTTTGTTTAGTTAGCAGTGCTTAAAGATATTTAGAGGTGGGTTGATTCATGTCTGTATATTGAGGAAAACCACATGGTTTTCAACTAAGTTAAGGTGACAACTTAAGTGCGTAGCTCAGCACGGATTTCTTTCTTTCACTTGGGTTAGGTTATAGGAAAGTGGATGGTAGTCCCCGGAAAACATTTTTTAAACAGGTGTAGGTCCTTATTTTGTAGCCAAAAGTACATTTTTGTTTGATTTGGTTACTCATGTCAGTTTTTATCATAATATGTTTACAGAATAACTGCATACCATATATGATAATCAAGCACAATGATCCACACTTCCAGTGAGCAAACTGCCACTCAGCTTTAGTGAGTTTGCATTTCAAGTAAGATTCTGTACTGAGTGAAAGAAGATACTCTACAGTGTGAACTTATGAAGTTCTACATTCTATAGACTACTGCCTGTGCATTTGTTAAATTATGACCTTGCAAATTTCTGTTTAGGTAGTTCCAAATTGTAACTGATTGATTGCAGATACATATTACTACTATTTTAATTTAAAAATAGGGGTCTTAAATGAAAACGATCTCCATCCACACTAGTGTTTTCACATAATTTACAGAAGTGTCTTCATCCACACTAAAACTACCAAAAATGTTTGGCCGAAAAAATCCTTAAAGTGATGGGATTGCTGCCGGCCATGGGGTTTATTGCCAATCTGTAGCGACAAGTGAATTGTTTGCCTTTTGCACAAATATGCAGCATTTTAAACTGTACATATCTTAATTTCAGATGTATATAGGTAAGCAACATAACAAGCGCTTTGGAAAGCAACTCATCTACTGTATGTCTGCTATGGTGGAACGTGGTTGTCTTCAATGAAAGGTTAACCAGTCAAGGAGTGACACTATGTAAAGAGCAGATCCAGACACAGAGGTGCCAAATACTGTAATAAGCACAAACAAATCAGAGTCTGCGTTTTCAAAGCCATACATTTTCACCCCACCACACCGCAACACAGAGCTGGCATTTTCAGAAGTATATGGCCCTGGGGAGCAATTTCGCAAGTCTTCATTGTCAGGGGTTAAAAATGCTGGGTGGTGTGTATGACAGGCCGAAACAGACCATTGTCTGCGTATTAAAATTAAAATGTAGTAGTATTGACATATCCTCAGTCTCAACTTGAGTCACTACTACTAGCCACCTGGTTTGTCAGTGCTGCAAGGCCATTTCAACAGTTGAAATCAGTAAAGTAAATCAGTAAATTCCCTAAACCTGGCAATGTTTTCAAGCTCTGTCTAAGGTATTTCCATGCATTTCAAGGACAAATGAGTGATACAATATGCGGTTTATTCTGGGTTTGCCCCAGCTTGTCTTCAAAGTGAGTGATACCTGATAAATCTTCCATTGGGGCATAACTGGGCATCCTCGGTACATGTCAAAACTACCTCAACTAGACCCAACTGGCTCCTCTTGATCTGAACAAACAATATGTTAAATATTGCCAGGATAGTGGCACCTTTTACTGTTTTAAGCAAGAAAACTCATTTGAAATACAAATTGCTGTACATTTGGGAGCTGGAGATTAGAGGTTAACATAAGAAAGAGTAATAATGAAGAAATAAGAATGCTTTTTGGTGTCTTTGTGTAGACAGTGGTTAATTACGTCATTTTCATGGCAAAATGCTAGTAGCACAATTGTAACAAATCAGCCCTGACACGCTACAAAGGGCCGATCGCTACCGCTCACCTTTCCTAACTTTAAGGCGGTTGATAAACAGGTTAGGCCAATATCACACCCAGCAGAGCCCCGCCGTACGCCCCTTTTGAAATGATCAGCTCAAACAGACGCATAAATGTATACAGTATAAAAAAAAAAAATAGCTATAAGGCAACATCTGTAAGCAATGAGAAATATGTTATACAAAAGAGAAAGTAAAGAAGATAAAAAACCGCAACAATCCCTTTCCTCCCCACCACCAACCCAAAATAACCCCTATACATGCAAATAAAAAATATAGAGAGTGGAAAAATCATACCCCCAGCCCCCTTCCAAAGTTCACACACAATTCCAAAATTCCAGCCAACTGTTAACAGCGGGTGATGGAATTGTAGAATGCCAGCCGACCCAGAAAAGTCAAAATCTTAACTGTGAAATGTTTCTCAGTCAGTCTGCGTCATTTTAAAAAAAATAAAATAAAAAAAAGAGGTTTTAATTAGTAGACTTGAGTCCGCTATATATAACTGATTGCAAAAAATGCACGTTCTTGGAGCGAATCGCTGACCTCCTCCTATATAGACAGGCCTTTGGGAGCTGCTGAACCTTTTCCCGCAGACCGGGTAGCTGCTGATCTGTTTAGATAGGTCTTATCCCTTTGTTCCTCCTCGATGGCTGTTCCCATCTCCTTTTGAAAAATGGCACGATTTATACAAATTCCACCAGAAAAAAACAACCGGATGTCCCCTGTTCTGAGGAGCCACTGTCAATCACAGGCTATATGGGCCAACCTAATAGCAGACAGACTGCAGAAAATAAATAACATTTTTTTATGTGGCATTGCTACACAATAAGGAGGGCACTTTTAGTCAAATGTATAAATCCCTCTTTTTTGCCATTGTCCATTCATCCATTGTCCATGCCCAATCATATACTTCAGGGAGCTATCAATATTCTAACAAAAACATCTATATTATTTATAATCGTTTTCAGGAACCAGAACTTGTACTGGTGCAAGTGGGAGCTCACTCACAGTTAGCTTAAAATTTGCTGTACTGTATCTTTGTGCTAAAAGTGTATTAACCAGTAAAAGAACATGTGAACTTGAGAAGAATGTGCAAAGTCCACATGCACCGTGACCGTGATTGAGAATTGTGCTCAGATCCCTTGAAATCTCAACATTGGGAGCAAATGGGGTGTTAATCTGTTACAGGGGTCACACTCAGTTGCTTATCTAGAATCATTTTAGTTAGATTAGCCAGTCACCCTAACTTGCATGTTATTGGGATAAAATGTAAAACTCACACAGACATTGCCCACTGTGAGGTGTGAACCACCAGCTCCGCAGCTGTGAGGTATTAGCATTAACCACTGGCACCAAATATGCTTCTACTAAGTTTACTCCAGAACTAGCTAATGGTTTGAGCTGAACACTTCCATTACATACGCATCCATGACCCATCTATGAAGACACCAACTCCACAAATCTGTATGTTGCCTTAAAAAGTAATCATCAGAGTCTTGTAATACAATGAGATTCATATTTCCATTACAATGTTGATGCTTAACCTTGATTGTACTCTGAAACTAAATATTTGCAGAATATGGGACAGCAGGATCGCCAGAAACCACTCAGAACCCAATGTAATTTTCTGACTATGTTACCGTGTTCACATTATGGAGGCAGCAGTTGCCATGATAGGATACTTCAGTAATTGCATTTAAGTTAAATTCTGTGCATTTCTTTACCAATATACTATGATGAGGCAATCGTGCTTAGGGCCTATGCTTTAACGTTGCAGTAATCGGAGAGTCCCCCACACATCAGTGGCTCTCACTCCTCAAATCCAGGTTTGGTTCCTGACTTTAGCATATGTACAGTATTTCTGCACATATCTACTGAATTTACATTTTCTGTACACATATACACCTGCGGGCGGCACGGTGGCGCAGTGGTAGCGCTGCTGCCTCGCAGTTAGGAGACCTGAGTTCACTTCCCGGGTCCTCCCTGCGTGGAGTTTGCATATTCTCCCCGTGTCTGCGTGGGTTTCCTCCGGGCACTCCGGTTTCCTCCCACAGTCCAAAGACATGCAGGTTAGGTGGATTGGCGATTCTAAATTGGCCCTAGTATGTGCTTGGTGTGTGGGTGTGTTTGTGTGTGTCCTGTGGTGGGTTGGCACCCTGCCTGGGATTGGTTCCTGCCTTGTGCTGGCTGGGATTGGCTCCAGCAGACCCCCGTGACCCTGTATTCAGATTCAGCGGGTTGGGAAATGGATGGATGGATATACACCTACATGTTTGTACTGAATAGAATGTGCTTATAAGGAATGAAAAATGTGGTGTTCCTCTGAATGTGCTTCTGAATAAGCAAAGTATATTTAGACATTATTAAAGAGCCCTATAAATACATAGGATGAAAATTAAAACTACTATTGTGGATGTGTTAAGTAGAGGCTGGAATCCAGTTCTTAGCTGATGTTTATTTTATATAGCACTTTTCAAAGTGAAAATCATTTCAAAGGGCTGTTTATTACAAGATACTGAATATTGTTTTGACTTCTTAAACTTAGTTAGAGCCCTGCAAGCTGATTAAAAAAATAGCAGCATATGTCAGTAGTGAAAAGTGCTATATTTATAAAAACAAACAGGGTACAGGATAGTATTATAGCACAAAGGGAATACTGTGCGATTGTAATAGAGCCGGAGTGAATCATTCAAATGGTTAGAGACTCTTGTAAGTGGAGAATGACCACATGTTTGTTTATAATAAATACAGTAATCCCCCACTCTATCGCGGTTCAGCTATTGTGCCCCGACTATATCGTGGAAAAATTCAATAAGTACATCCTACCTGTTAGTCTACTTTGCACTCAATTCATAACAAAGCATACGGTTTTCAGCAGACAAAGAGTTTTGTGTTACAGCACCCAGATGATTTCTTACAAAGCCCGTTATTGGCTGAAAGAGGAGACTCAACCAATCAGAGCGGATTTTATTCTCTTGGGCTCTGATTAGCTGCTGCTAACGTGGTGTAAGCTCGCAAGAATAGCAAGTGTGGGTCCCCGACGAATCGCGTACCTTGCTTGTGGTCCGACTTTTCTGAGCAAACTTTTGTGAACTTTTCGTTTTGTTTTAAGCCCTACAATGGCTCCCAAGTGTCCTGCATCTTGTAAGCCTTCTGGTAGCAGTGAGCCTAAGCGCCAGAGGAAGACCTTGACCATACAGGAGAAGGTAAAACTGATGATGATTATTATGTTACTCATATCTTTAGCCCGACATCTGTGTATCCAAAGTGTGTTTTAATAAGTTTACATGTCTTTAAAGCGTGTGGGAGGGGTATTTTAAGGCTTAAACTATAAAAAAAAGTGGTCTTTCTATATCGCGGATTTTCACCTATCGCGGATGGGTCTGGAAAGTAACTTCTGCGATAGGCAGGGGATCACTGTACTGAAATAATTCAGTAGTAAAAATGGAAGTAAAAGTCAAGTAGAAGCAATAATTTGGTTTATCTTAAACAGCCATGCATCCTGACTCTTTCATAGTGTTGGTTCAGATTCATAAATTTAAAACGAACTTTACACACTGCGCTAATGCAAATAAAGATTTACATATAAGGAGGTTTCTGAATTTGTTTACATTTTTTGCGTAATTTTAACCAAGACCTGCAAATGTAAGATTAGTTCACAGTGCTACCTGGTTATCTCTTTGCTGTCATTTGATTGAGAATGGCTGCAGTGTTCTTCTTAAAAACACAAAGGTTGTTTATGTGAACATTGCTCTGATCATACATATTCTCTTTAATTCCAATCAAACAGAGTTTACACTCAAAGTTATTATTTCCTATCTTTAGATCATGATGTTGGCTGCAGTTTAACAATTATTCTCTTTCTGTTTAAATAAAAAATGACAGAATCCCAATAAATACTTTGGATATACTAGCTCTCAGTCCATAGTTGTCAATTATTTTTGATACCAGCATTCACACTGAAAGAAAGTTGCAAATGTTACTTTCACCAGGGGCCTCGTATAAACGGTCTGTACACACAAAAATGTTGCATAAGAACGTTTCCACATTCAAATCGTGATGTATAAAACCTAAACTTGGTGTAAAGTCACGCACATTTCCACGGTAGCTCATACCCTGTCGTACGCAAGTTCTCTGCTCGGTTTTGCAGACTGGCGGCACCCAGTGTCAAAGTATTGCTACTGTTCCTGTGTGATTACCCATTCTTTTTTAGATCCACATCATTGACGCGGCTTTATAAATACACTGAAATTAACCGTATATTGTTTTAGTTTAATGCATCTGATTGTAATTAACCTGTAACAATATAATGGTCCATGAAATGGCCAAACTATTCCAAATACCATAACTGCTTTACTCGCACTTCAGAAACAGTTTCATCCCAAGAACTCTAAACACACTCAATCAATCCATCAAATGCTCCTTGTAGAACTGTTTGTACTTATACGTACAATTACCTCACTGTAAACTTGTGATAGTTATAATATTGCACAACCTGAGTCACTTTATAAAGCGCGTATTTACATATGATGACGATATCATTTTTAAGATGAAATGCAGCAAAATATGTTTATTATAATATACAGATAAAACTTTAACTTTAACTACATGGAGCCTCAGTGCTAGCAAGCCGCTGACGCTCCGTTCTCGGATTGTTCCTGCCTCGCACTGTATTCTTGCTGTGGCTGGCACGACACCGGAAAGATAAATGGATAGAATAATTAAACATGTACTACGAAGATATTTCAATGTTCCTTTAAAGTTTTGAAGAATCGGCGTTCTAAGCTTACAGATGGCTTAACGTCTATTACAGAGCTGATTGTGTGACGATTGGGTATTTGGAGAAAGAAAAGTAAGGACAGGAATTGGAGGTTAGTACGTTTGAAAGAGACAGTACTGCTACAATAAAGTATTTCATCGAAAGTCGCATATGGCACCGCAAGCATCTTAAGGGCTATTTATATTGATTTGCATATTCAAAGAGGCATAATTCTGGGAGGAGTTGGGGCGGGACAGAAGGCACGTGCGTTACTTTTCACGCTGACTGGGATGTATGGAGCAGAAGAATGTGAAAATTGGCATTCGCACAGATTTATGCATCTGGATATTTTTGAGCGTAAGCACATTTCTGCTTTTGTGCTTACGTCATGTTATAGTGCAAATTCTATGCACAGCGTTATGCATGAGGCCTCAGGACTAGAGGAATATATATGTATATTTTCCAAATGGAATGATGTGTGTATGATTGTGTCTTTTCATGAGGTATCTTGTCAAGGTTTACTTCATGACCCTTTGAATAACCTGGGAAGACGTTTTTGCTGTCTGGAGAGAAAAAATGTTCCGGTGAACAAAAATCCTTTCTTGTGTGTATGTGAAAGTGGCTCAGGTGGTTCAGATGACTTGAAGAGTGTGTTAGCTGCGACTTCCAAACAAGTGCAGACAGATGGTTACATAATAATAACAGTAACTATAATGAAAATCATATAGCCAACTCAAAAATTATATATTCAAAGGTTCTACCACAAAGTATCGTACTGTATAGCATTCCTCTATATTTGTGGAAGTAAATAAAGATTGAAAATAAATTGTGTAATGACCTATATGTCCCCATATGATTACAATACACACAATGCATTATTAAACACAATAGATTTACCGGTACTTTCCACAATACATGTTTGTACTGAAATATAAATATTTACTAAACATTTGGGAAAGGGAATAAATTCCCAGTGTTTGTTCTTTTGGTCAGCCTGATGTCCGTTTGCTATTGTTTCATTCATCTTTTCCAAATCTGTGTTTTTTGTAAATGCAAGACAGGAACTGGTTGTGGACAGTGTGCTGGTCCCATCCCAGAGTGCAATAGGGTGACTACACCCACATCCGTACAATAATGATGAGCATGTCTTGGAGATGTGGGAAAAATCAAAATACCTGGAAAAATCAATTTAGTTTGACAAGGTCTGTCTGTCAAGCAATACTTGTCAACATTCCATGTATTCCAGTATTAAATTATTTATTTTGGAAAAAGGGGAAAAGATCCTGTTAGAGGAAGACACAGAGAAGAAGGGATATGGTATAAATGTGATTAACGAATAGTGTTTAAATACAAATAGGTTATGTACAGCAAAACTTCAAAGCAAGTTCATCTGATCAAAAATGAAAAATAGAAAAATAACTTCTGACATGGCTCAATTATAAGTAGACTGCTGCACTAAGAAGGGAAACACTTCTTTAATATTAGTAGTACTACTTTTAGTGAGTCACCACAAATTGCATGTCACTTTTGTAAGAATGGTATACAACAAAATTCTCACACTCCCTGTGTTGTCAGGAGAATTGGACTTTAGGTAAATTCGGTTAACCGTATACTGAATTTGTTTCATTTATATATGGGAACCAGGTTTTACAGTACAACCTTGCTGCTTATGAATTACATTGTATTTAAACTCTGGTCTTTTTCAAACTCTTTGTAACCAAGTACATGAAAACTGGAATATCGTTGACTAAAAAATTGCTTTGTGTTATTAGAAAAGTGGTTGTAAGTTAGTTAGTGACTTGGATTTGGCCCTGAAGGAGTGAGTTCTGGGTGCGCACACGTGTGTGTGTGCATGTATGTTGATGTTCATGCGTGTGTGTGTGTTTGTATGCCCTATCATTTTTCTCAGTGTATTGGCTCCCTGTCTAAGGCTGCTTTCTGCATTGTAGTTGATGCTGATTGATGACCTCTGGACCCCTGGAATTTTATAAAGTTTTTTAGAAAGTGTGTTTAGTAAATGGATGAATGTATGATTGGTGAAATATCAATTTTTTCTTATTTTTTAAGGAAAAATCAAGAAGTGGCAAAGGACGAAGAGGTGCCAAACCAAATAAACAAGGTATATTTTTGATAAAATATGTTCTTAATGAAAAAGGATTTTGTTTTCATAGGTTTTTTCTTTTTGTTAACAATTTGCAATATTGTCATTAATCCACAATTTTATAGTTGTATTAAAAATATCCTGTTAAATTCAAACATCTTTTATTTCTGCTTTAAAAATAATTCCTAATATTGAATTAAGGGCAGACCCAATTTCTGTTTTGTCTGTTTTGGCCTTTGTCTAGTGTGAGTGTGTATGTCAGGTTAATATTGGAGGTTTAGTCTCTGTGAGTACTTGGCCTAATACTCATTAATATGTATGAGTTTATATGATTAAATTAAGTATGTTCACAGGAATGTGATTCATTTTTTCTTAAAGAAGCACATAATGAATGGCACAGATTTATTTTTCTGCAGTAGCAGTTGCTCCAGCCAAAAAGAAAGTTTGGAGCTGGCCAGCATATCTGGAAGAGGAAAAGATGGTAGCTGCTCCTGTAAAGCTTTTCAAAGAGGTGAGAAGGAAATCATACTAAGGTTCCTTGATCAAAGTGCTGTTTTATTATACCAAATCTTGATGTGATTACACATATTTGTGTTAACCATTTTATTTTAATTAGAAAGTTATTCTTGTTATTAATTGAAGTTGTCATAGGTATTTTTCCTATGATTCTGAAAGTTTTGCTTTTCTTACAAAAATTAACATAGTGATTTGTGAACTGCTGCCAATTAGAATAATATTATAATATATTTTATAAATATACAATATATATTTTATTCAAAATGGTGCTATTTGAGTTTTCATAGCTCTGACTTGTGACTTTTCACCAATTTAGTACATTTATGTGAGTTGCTGGTTGGGTTTTTAGGAAAACTGAAAGGTTACTATTGATCTGTTACTTGTTTGGCAAAAAAGCAACTCAATAGTATTTTTGTTCATGAAAATAAGGAGCAAGGGAAACATATTAAAGGTGTGTTGTGTTGCGTTGCTCCACATCATCACATAAATGCCACTTCTGGCTGACCAGGTTATATTTTTTTACTTTATATAGTTGAATGAGATGATAGGTAAGTGTTGCCTCATAACTCGGAGAACTGGGGTACTTTCCTTCAAATTATCAATTCGGAGCACTGACTTTGTATGTGTATTCACGTGAAATTTCTGACTCAGAATCTCAGATTTTGAACTTAAGCAGCTAAATTAGAAAATTACTAAAATGAAGCACTAAAGGTAGAAAACTAGTAGACATATGCATAAAGGACCATGGTAGCTTTTTTTTGCTGAATATGAAAGAGGAGTAAAAGCTACTGAATTATTATTATCTGTAATTTAAGAAAAAAAGAGTTACTCAAGTCATCTAATTAAGTTTGGCCCCAGATTAAGACCTTGGTTTAAATAAAAGCATATAACCCACCACTTATTAAGGTGCTTAATATATCTCCTATATATATCTCATATCAAAATTGCTTATTATTTTGACTCCTGAAGTAAATATAGTGATCCACTGACCAGTTCTGTAGTGAATTTGCTTTTTGTTTATGTAAGATGGTCTTACTGTCCGTTTTAATTTGTCCTCTTTCCTACTAAAGTGTGGCTCTTGTTTATGATTTGTCATATTTATTTGGTTTAAATTATTTGAAAGAAATGAGTAGAGGTCAAACCTAGGCAATGTCTTTTCCTGTCTTTCAGCATCAGTCATTTCCTCAGAGTCGCAATGGATTTAAAGTGGGCATGAAACTGGAAGGGATTGACCCGTGTCACCCATCATTGTTTTGTGTGTTAACAGTTGCAGAGGTCAGTTAAAAAAAAAAAAAACTTTATTTTTATCTGGCACTTTTCACTTCTGACTGTTTTGATACTAATGGGGTGCAGGGGGTGCATTTGGTTTAGATTTGGGTGAGGATGGTGATCCAGTTCTGCTTGCTTTTCCACCAAAAGGTAAAAAATTTTAATGCCATGTATAATTAGTAAATTTTTTACTAGATAGGAGGAGATTAGGACAAGAAAGTTAGTTAAACAATGTAACAGATTCTGTATTTCTGAATTGATGGAAGTAAATTTCAAAGGTGCAAAATAGCTATTAGTGTATATTATTTTCTTTTTTTATGATTCAACTTTTAAATGATATTACACTAGATTTAATGCATTATGAGTTTCACTACAGCATAAATTTCATTATGTGCAATTTTCCAAAGTAACAAACAGAAGTAATGGGCAACTCGACAACGGTTCATTCTTTCTGAACGACTCTTCAGTGAATGATACAAATCGATTCTCAAGAACAAACAAATCGATTCAGTGGAGCTGAGCTGACGTGCCAAAGCACTTGCGCGTCCTGCATGATGACTTCAGCATGTTTTGTTTCTCTGACTTTGGCTCATAGATGTTTAAAGCACTTGAGCAAGAACTGCCAAGAGTCAGGAGTCTCGACTCACTTCACTTGAGATTCTTTTGAGTTCAAACTATATCAATATTGTCAAATTAAAACTCTGTCGCTGATAGTTCATTCATCGTACCAGTACAATACAGCATGAAGACATTTATGTTATAAGAACATATTAATATATGTTTTGTACAAGCTGTCATTGAAAGTGTTTTAAAGTGAATATATAAACAATATTAAAACAGATGTTTGTCTCTTTGTACATTCAAAAATTAATGACACAAAATTGAACCTTCAAAAAAATTCCGATTTCTTAACAATAATTCTTTAGAACTCTTTGAATGCACTGCACACACATCATTTACTGATTCTTTTCTGTTCAAACTGAATTATCATCATGTTTAGTATATTGTTAATTATATATACATACACATTTAATAATTCATATGTATACACAAAAGAATATATGAATTATTAAATTGTAAATTTGTGATGTGATCAGAAGGGAAGCCCCAAACATGCCAACCCAGACTTTACATATGTGCTATTGTCTAATCATAAAAATGAATCAAAAGAGTCAATTCACTTAAGTGGGCAATTCAAAAGAATCGATATCGAGATGAATTGAAAATGCCCCTCACTAATAGACAGGTGTACTTGGGTTACATTTCTTGGTACTTCATATCAAAAGTGGGGAAGGCAAATATTTTTTTACTACATATATTTTGAATTAACTAAATCACTTGATTGGCGATTCTAAATTGGCCCTAGTGTGTGTGCTTGGTGTGTGGGTGTGTTTGTGTGTGTCCTGCGGTGGGTTGGCACCCTGCCCGGGATTGGTTCCTGCCTTGTGCCCTGTGTTGGCTGGGATTGGCTCCAGCAGACCCCCGTGACCCTGTGTTCGGATTCAGCGGGTTGGAAAATGGATGGATGGACTTCACTTGTGTATCTCTCTAGTGAAATCTCCATTAATATTACTGAACTTTCTCTCCACCCTCCTCCCCCTCAAACCATGTGCAGGTCCAGGGATACAGGATCAGGCTACATTTTGATGGCTATCCTGAATGTTATGACTTTTGGGTAAATGCTGATTCTTGGGATTTGAAGCCTCCTGGTTGGTGTGAAAAGATGGGACAGAAGCTTCTCCTTCCTAAAAGTGGGTTTTTTTTCTACTTGAATCTTAGTTTTAAGGTCAGAATGTGAAGATTTGCAAATGTGTTACAGTTGAAAGCAACATGAATATTTTTCACTAAAAGGGCTGTCTAGTTAATAAAGGTAAGTGACGTGTTCATCTTGTAGGTGATGTCTTTAATCTTAATGAAAGTTGTTATGCAGAACTATGGAGAAGCTAAAATGAAATTGGTTATAAAAAATGGACAGTATACTCCACAAAGACTTAAAGTGGCAGAAAAAAATGTTTATCAAAAAATTTACTTCATTAGTGAGGTGACTCTGTTACCACCTTTTAAATGACTTTTCTTCTGCGGAGATGGAAATGTTTTAAAATTCTTTTTTGGTGAACAAACTTTAGGTTTTTGTTTCTTTGTGTTTATTTTTATTATTTTTTCGTTTTTAAACATTTTCCATAAACCAATAACAAAATAAACTGACTGTTGTCACCAAAATTCCAGAAAAAAAATGTTTAAAAAAATATTTGAATATTGAAACAAATTATAAACAGATAACTTATGTCCATGCATTTTCCAAATTACATTCAAATGGATGAGCTGGATTATTATCAAATGTTCTTGTTTGTCGCAGTTTCAGTCAATGGAAATTGCCAAGAGGCCTGCATTTCCCAAATGGAAATTAACTGTAGTGCCTATGAATTTCATACTAGTGTTGAAGATTTTCATTCAGAACTGCAAGAAAAGCATGTCACACTCATATCTACAATTCAAAATTTTACAAACATTTACATTTCAGACTAAGCTTTCTTTAGTTTTAGCTTTTATCATCCACAATTGACTGTATTTACTAGGTTATTTAAAATCAGACCAGTAACAAATTTTCACTGTGTATTAATGAAAAATTAAGTGAGCACCTCAAGAGATATGATCAGTCTGCTTTTGCTAAGCCTGCCCTTGGATGCGTCAGTGGTCATATTGTGCTTAATCATCAATATTTTCCTTCTTTCATTTTCATTGATTATACTTTATTCCCTAATTGACTCTTCAGATTATATTCTATGTCATCAGTCTTCAGACTTTATTTCTTTTTAATCCATTTTGTATTGAAAGAGTAGTTTTATCTTATGACTTGGGCTTAGGCCATCTGTGTTGAGCTTTATATAAAATAAAGATTGATTTGTTCTCTTTAGAATAGCATTTCACTGTGCTCTGGTTCTTGATTAGGCCAGAATAGCTAATGAATGAACGCTTGATTGATGACTTGGTTAACCCAAATGCTGTGTGTGTGTGTGTTTTTTTTTTTCTTTATAAGACATTAATTAATAACAACATTGTTTTCAGGCTGTAAGGAAGGAGAATTCAGCTGGAGTACATACGTTAAAAACTGCAGAGGCCAGATGGCACCTAAAAGCCTTTTCAAAAGCTTAAATTCTGTAAGTATTTCAGAGTGTGGTGAAAACAGTTTCATTTATAATCTATTGCACAGTATCTTATATACTATATAAATGTATATTATATTAAATTATTAAATTAAATTTTTATGTTTTATATTTATGGAATCAAATTGTCTGAGGTCACATGACTAACTGTTAATCCTGCAGGTTGAAAGGCCTTCTTTTGCTTGCTTTTTCCAAGGTGTGTTGTTAGACAAATGCTTGATTGTCCATGCAGAAGATTTTTGTTATGTGTGTGATGGTTTGTTTTCTTTAATAAAATGTTTAAATTGGAGGAATGAATATTGTTCAGTTCCAGATTAAGATTCAAACTATAGAAGGAGAACCTGAAACTCCCTAATGAATTATCCTTCAATTGCATGGTCTGTCATACAGCTGTTGATTTTTTCAGTTCAGAGTGATGTGCAAAGCAAAAATGTTCACAGCGTATCCTCTCTTCTCCCAGTCAGTGACACCATCAGGGTTCCGGCCTGGAATGAAATTAGAAGCTGTGGACAAAAAGAATCCATCTCTCATTTGTGTTGCTACTATTTCAGCTGTTGTTGATAACCGGCTTCTGATCCATTTTGACAACTGGGAGGATACCTATGACTACTGGTATAATCATTTAATTTTACAATCTTCATGCTGGTTACACAGTGCTTTATTTTGTTAGATTAATGTGTACTCTTTGGGGTTGTACACATGGGGAAAAAAGTTATATGTTTAAATAGTGTTAGACAATCACTTACGGTGTCTGTAAACTATAATTTACTAAAGTACATGCAGTCTTTGCTCTTTATAAAAATCGGCACAGAGATTTCATAAATGCAACAGTAGGGGGAGCCCCAAGGATGCAGTGTGAATGCTGCTCTAGTAGGCCATTAGTACTGTATTATGAATGAGAAGTTCTTAAAGAACATACATAATATTGACTTTTTGCGAGCACTGTATACAAAAACAGTTTCAATAAGCGAAAAGAGAAATGTACAGTGCTCCTTTATCTTAAAATTGTCGAAGAGTGTTGATTTTAAAATAATACACTGGAGAAGACATTTCCAGTGAAGTAATGCCCAATTATCTGCCCTTCTAAGATATAAAGGAATGTATAGCCAGCCACAATATGAAGACAATATATAAGGAAGCAATACCATTTACCATTAAAATTCTGATTAGGCCCCGTGGTGAATATCATTTGGTTGACGATTGTGCAGTGTCTCTTTAGTGCTTGCTTGATTTAAATGTGACAGATCTTTCCAGCCATACTTTTTCTTTCACTCCTTCAATTACAATTCTTAAGAATACATTAATATTTAGCACTGAGTTACAATTCTGAGGAACTTTATTGAAGAACAAGATTATTCCAGCTGTTTCAACAGCAGCACTGTAGCCCTCCAAGGCTCTGTAGACCCTCAGTTAAATTTAGAGAACGTTTTCAGCCTTTCTCTAATTTACAATCACACTTGAGACAAATCAAACATGTTAGTGGCAGATGAACTGTATTTAATCCTTGTGTTCTGCAAATATTTATATTTATTAATATGAAGCCTGGGGGGTGATTTCCACACAGTTAAACTAGTCTTTTTATGAAATAGATGTGTTTAGGAATTTTAGTTGGGTTGTGTAACAATTCATGTTACTTTCTCACAGTTGTTTAGTCTTATAGTTGCCTTATAATTCTAGACATTTGATTGTTTAACTGCTTGCATGGTCTAGTGTGTTTAGAGGACAGCCACGCTTTATTATTTACTTTGCTGCTGAATGCTCTTTGTGCTCCAGGTGTGATGCCAGTAGCCCTTACATTCACCCAGTAGGATTCTGCCAAGATAATAACCTGACATTAATGGCACCACCAGGTGGGTCTGCTTATGGTGATTGTGAAGGCCTCATTGCTATGTGTTAGTTTAATCTTTTAAGAAAAACTGCTGGTTGTATGTGTTAAGACCTATATAAAGATTTTGTTAAAAAAAAAAAAAAAAATCAAAGTTGAAATGTTACATTATTAAGAAACTGCTCCACCTTTTTCCCAAAAAACATTGCCCTATTTTATATTTGGCTGACAGCTTTATCCAAGGTGACATGCAAGTTCAGAATCTGTTACAACTGGCTTAACATATTTTTACAGGCAGGTTACATGACCACCAACACTATACTCAACCAAATCCTGCCGATAATGCCTAGTATTTTGTTATAGAATTACACCATTATCCATCCAAGGTTGCTCATTTCGCACTGTATAAGTACTACTAATCAGCTATGAAACCACAATGTCTGGATTACAATTGCTCTTAGGTGCAGCCCCCTGTTCTACGCCATGAATTAAAGTTGAAATTCCATTCTCACGTGCAGGCAATGCCTATAAGCACTGCAAGTGGTGCACTTACCGATGATGTCCGCTGAGCGGTCTCTCACTCAGACCCCAGCATTCTGCACAGTACTGCCACAGCACACCTTATGATACAAAATTGTATGTAATGCATTCATTCTTTTTCTTTTAAACTTTATCGATTTTGTTTCAAAGGGAGTTAGAAGCTATTCCAGTAGCACCAGATGAAACACAGGAAACATCTCTGGATTGGGCACTAGTCTTTCATAGGAAACTCTGCTTCTCACGGCCATACTTGCACTGGGCTAATTTAAGGTAGCCAGTTAACAAAACCACTGGGGGCAAAAATATGTTGGTATGAGGAGAACATGAAAACTCCACACAGCAATGATAACACTGGGATTTGAACAAAGTGTCTCAGACCTGTTAGGTAGCAGTGCTACCCTACATGTCACCATGCTGCTCAAAACTGTCTGAAATGTAGTGTGTAATTTGAGTATATTATTATTTGAATGGGGCGGCATGGTGGCGCAGTGGTAGCGCTGCTGCCTCGCAGTTAGGAGACCTGGGTTCGCTTCCCGGGTCCTCCCTGCGTGGAGTTTGCCTGTTCTCCCCGTGTCTGCGTGGATTTCCTCCGGGTGCTCCGGTTTCCTCCCATAGTCCAAAGACATGCATGGTAGGTGCATTGGCGATTCTAACTTGTCCCTAGTGTGTGCTTGGGGTGTGTGTGTGTTTGTGCACCCTGCCCGTGTTTGTTTACTGCCTTGTTCCCTGTGCTGGCTGGGATTGGCTCCAGCAGACCCCCGAGACCCTGCAGTTAGGATATAGCGGGTTGGATAATGGATTATTTGAATGATTGGTGAAACACTAATAATTTACCTGCAGTGGGCTGGCGCCCTGCCCGGGGTTTGTTTCCTGCCTTGCGTCCTGTGTTGGTTGGGATTGGCTCCAGCAGACCCCCGTGACCCTGTAGTTAGGGTACAGCGGGTTGCATAATGGATGGATGGATAATGACTGACTAATAATTTACCTTCTTTCCAAAATTTGCTTAATGATATTTTAGGGGGTAGTGGAGATGTCTTATTACTCAATAATTTTATTTTCTTTATTTTTCTTCAGGCATTTTTAAAGGCCATCTCAGTCAAAGTTGAGAGGCTCCTTCCAAGTCACTCCTTTAAGGGTTATTAAATTCATAACAGGTTTTTCCCTCATTCTTCCTGTTTTTTTTTTTTTTTAATATTCCCCAATAAATTCATCATTTTACTTCACAAAATATTTTAAGCAGCCTGATGTGTTTCAGTTTATCATCCATCCATCCATCCATCCATTATCCAACCTGCTGAATCCGAACACAGGGTCACGGGGGTCTGCTGGAGCCAATCCCAGCCAACACAGGGCAGGGAACCAATCCTGGGCAGGGTGCCAACCCACCGCAGGACACACACAAACACACCAAGCACACACTAGGGCCAATTTAGAATTGCCAATCCACCTAACCAGCATGTCTTTGGACTGTGGGAGGAAACCGGAGCGCCCGGAGGAAACCCACGCAGACACGGGGAGAACATGCAAACTCCACGCAGGGAGGACCCGGGAATCGAACCCAGGTCCCCAGGTGTCCCAACTGCGAGGCAGCAGCGCTACCCACTGCGCCACCGTGCCGCCTTCAGTTTATCAATCTTTTACATATTCACATTTACACTTGGCTTTCAAAAGACTCACTAGTGGTCGTTACCTTTATGCAACAGCACAACAAACCACTGACACTTACCTGTAATTAAAATGAAACCGGGCTGCTCATAATGTCCCAACAAGAAAAGGTAACAAAAAACTTTAGTGTTTTGACAAAATGCAAAAAATGTGACTGTCTCATGAAGGAAATGCTAGCATGACTGCACACACGCCATTGTGTTCACTTTTTAAAGCTACGCAGGAGTCCATGCTAGCTGCCTATCCTTCCACCGCTTACTGGAGTGCTGAAGCCACCCCACAATTCTTTTTGTCACTTCCTTTATTTGATTGTTATACGTGGATGGAAAAAGTGTTTTGCAGTTCCGCTCATGTTAAACATGATTGCAGTCTGTTTCTGACTAACAAATGTGCTCTGTGTGCTACTTCACCAGTGACTTTACAGTACACGCTGCATCAGTTTTTTTAAGGAGGTTACATGCCATCCATCGTGATGCTCATAATAATGCCGGTGTAAACTGCTGTACTTTGCTTTAGCAACAAATTCTCGCCAGCATCCGGACTGCCACTCTCTCTCGAATATATGTGCTGACAAGGGCACCCTTTACAGGTGGTCTTTCAAGTCCCAAGGTGTAGTGTGCTAGGCTTCACAGAGGGTGCTCTTTAGCTGAATGTTTGTAGTTTTATGTTTGATATGGGGAATCAAAATACTCCAAGGCTATAGCTCTGCCTGATCCCTGAACTGGTCAGCATACACTTTATATGAATTGCATATTTAATTTATGTATACTATGACCATTTTATAATATTTTTATTACTATTATACAATTTATAAAATTAGTGAAAATGACACTAAATCCTGACAGTATAGTCTGTCCTGTTTAATTAAACCTCTTATTATTTACTTCTTAAAGATGGTATTCTGTTTGTAAAATGGAACTACCTCAATCAATTAACCTATCTATTATATTGTTATGTTTATATTTTATTTGCATTTATACATTTTGTAAGTAAAATATACTTAGTTGCTAAAATGCTAGGTCAGATTTATATTAGTTTACAGTAGATATAAAAAGAGTACACACAGGATTTTTTTGTTTTGTAAAATGTGTACACGTTTAAAAACCTTTATTTAAAAGGTATCTATTAATTACAGATCTAAATGTCTTTTACATAACATTAAAGATCATGTTTATCTCCTTTAAATACACAGCTTAGATTCATAGATTCACATACATGAAAATTTTAAAAAATTGCATATTTAAGTGAGAACTGTTATATTCGCAGATTTCTGTTTTCACCGGTGGCATTAACACGTAATCCCCATGAATAACAAAATCTATGGTACTATGAGTTTTTATAATGTGGAGGTTTGTAAGCAAGAAGAGTTTTGGTATTAGAAGTTATTTCAGTTGTAAGTCCTATATGTATAATAAGGTCAGAAGCAATTCATCCAATTTTTGAAACACATCTTTACTTTGTAGAGAATGGGCTTGATGTTTGCCAACATCTTTTGATGGTCCATTTGATAAGCAGATTGTAGTTTAATGGAATCCTCCACAGCAGCAAAGGCGCAAATGACAGCCATATGTGTGTATGCCTAGAGTAGAGAGGAGAGCGCGAAAGCCGGAGTTCATGAATTATTGTGGATGTTGGCTTTTAGTCTCTAGTATTATTGTTGTGTGACCTTGGATACCTGTGTGGCTGCTTACACTTCCAGTTGTTTTGAAAATTGTTTGTAAAATTCACTAAAATTATTTGAGAGTAAGAAATATCTGTGGAATTATTATTATTATTAAACATTAACAGCATTTTAAAATTTGCACTATTTAAAAACGAAAAGATGATAATGAAAATTGGAAACCTTTAATGTGTTTGCCATCATGTTATATTTTTACACATTGTGACCCAAGGTGTTGCTTAACAGCTTGCCTCTAGTCACATTTCATTTTATTAACACATAAGTGACAGTGCAACATTTATTTATATAGAATGGAATTGAAAAGGATTATACTTCATTTTTCACTTACTTGCAAGGGTCCAGGTGACATTCCCAAATTATGTTATGTGTTCCTGGTCTGCAAAGAAAGTCATTAAATATCAAAAAAATTTGCATTCCAGTTTTAAGTGTGGACTTCACTTTTTTGTATTCTATGAAAATAAGGTGTCAGCATAATTTTTCTGCCTAAATTATTTCTGCAGTTCAAACTGAACTAATATTTTCTGTATACTTTTTGAAGTGCGTAAAGTAATGAAATAATTCACACATGCTGGTCAGTGTGGGCATGTCTACTTAAAGGCCAATATTAAAAAATGAACACTTGTTTTATCATTGTAATTTTTAAAAATGTGGTTTGGAAATTCAGACAGTGTGGCGTAGTGGTAAAGGCTTTGAGGCTGTGGGTTCCAGTCCCACTACTGATACTGTGTGACCCTGAGCAAGTCACTTCACTGGCCTGTGCTTCAACTAGAAAGACAAAAAAAGTAAGCACTTGTATCTCAAATGTTGTAAGTCACCTTGGATAGAGGCTTCAGCCAAATAAGAAGAAATTTAATAAATACAGGGTAACTATCAGTATACTTTTAATAGCATGGAAAATTAATGAGATTTACATAACAGTTTAGATAACTTCAAAATTAAGCATTTAGAAGGCAGTAAAAATGCAAATTATTAAACTAAATCAAACAGATGGAAATGGTATAAAATCTTGACATAAGCCAAGATATATGATAATAGAAGTCCACCAGTCAAAAAAGTATATTTTCCTTTGAATATAAATGGTATTAAATTTAGGTCATCACTAAATTGCTGTCAAAAATACATTAAAGTGTGACATGTAGGTTTGCTATGCAAATCTGAAATTCATAAATAGCACATGTCTCGCTTTCATTCATATAACATTTATAGCAGTCACTTCAGTACAAGACAAATCTTGTCAAGAATTTACTTATGGAGGAGTATTTTGGACAAAATTAAATAAATACAAGTACTGTGAAATGTGACAATAAATAAAAAAAAGAGAATAACATAGGAGTGTAAACAGAATATAGAATAGAACAGAATATTTTTTGTTGCTTCTGTATTTCCTCCAGCTGGAACACGAAATATGTCTTGAATTTAAAACTGTCAATTTCCCACATTAGAGCTAAGAGGGTGGGCTCCACCAAGTGCTGTGTTTTAATTTGTAAATTGTCATTCCACTAGACTTTGGCCGTCAAATGCCACATTTACAACAGAGATATCACATGCAGACAGACTCCTAATGATAGATTTGGGGCTTATAGACATAAAGGCACTGCTTTACACAGTAATTGTAATCGACTTGCACAGTCAACTTTGAGCATTCGCATGAGCTGCCACAGGATTCCCAAGTCAAGCAAAGCACATATGACAGTATGTCCACTCTGCAGACGATTTACCAATCAAAAAACAGCACTCACTAGAGCCTGCCCTCTCAGCTGTGACGAGTAAAAGTGACAGTTTTAAATTCAAGCCTTATTTTGTGATGCATTCGGAGGAATATTATGGGTAAAATTAAATAAATAAACAAGCAATAAAAAAACTATTCTGTGACACATTTATTTATTTACGCTCACATTTCATGCTCTTTTTCTTTATATATTGTCAGATTTTGCAGTACCTTTTTTATTTGCTTATTTATTTTTATTTTGTCTGTAATATTCCTCCATACTTGCTTTCCTAGGAGTAAACTATCTGAAATATTACAGCAGGCTTGCTGATGACGGCTGTGGATATTAAGTTGGCAAGGCTGAACCTTTTTATGCACTCATTGTAGGTCTATATTTATAACTGCAGTGTTAATGTCTTACAGAGTACAGAGATCCAAAAAATTTCTCTTGGGAGAAATATCTTGAAGAAACTAGCAGTCAGCCAGCTCCAGCCAGAGCCTTTAAGGTGGTAAGTCTTCAGATTGTACAGAAAGCTGATTTAAGGTTCCTGATTCACCATATGAAATGTGTTGAGGCACAGTCAAAGTATTTGATCACGATGTTTTTAAATGAAGAAATGGAGATGTGGCACGATGATACACTGACTTACTCAAAAGTAACTGTTTTTACTAATTCACAGATTGAGGTACCAGCTTCTTGCATGCATTAATGACTTTTGCAAATCAAATTATTTTTAATAAAGTTTAAAAAAAATTGCTTTAGGGGATGGCCTTGTTGATATTTTGGCATCGGTTTACGGAAACAGCCTGTTAATATCTGAAGTGTGTACAGGCCAGTGAGTTACTTTTCCTCTTGCACACTGATACATCATCTAAATGTTGAAAATTGGTTTAAAAACAATAACACTGAGGAACATGTGTAGTTTTTCAAATAATACAGACATGTGGACACACCCTGAAAACGGAAGTATGCACGAAAATCTTATTCATCGTCAAGCAGAAGCTGACACTGAACAGGTGCTGTTTAAAGTGGAACTTACATTTACATCATTCAGTGGAATTTGTGCACGGAATATTTATTTTTCCCTGTTCAATATGTCACTTAAATTCTCATTTTAGTGAGGATTTTATCTTGAGTATGTGTCTCATCATATATTTATATAGTAGTATTATTGACAGTGATGTTTTAAGACCTGAGCCTTCATTTAGTTAAATGTACACAATTCTGTCTGCAGGCTCATTTCTCTCTGGCCATCACTATATAAAAATCACACATGCTAATGAAGTGCTTTTTTCGTGTGCTGTGTACATTTTATTTCTTGATAATTTCAATGTGCTTATTACTTGTGGTCTAAACCTTGTACATATATTACAAAAAAATTATGATGGACCCTCCGTAACAGAACTTGCTCCTTAGGGACCTTTCAGTCTGTGTTATTAGTATATGGAAGGTGGAGTTGTGTGAGATATTGTGCATCCTGCATGTGATGTGAGTTGTGGATTGTACAATGGTGTTGAGGCTCCGAAAGACCGTCATTTTTTAAACAGTACAACACCTTCTCGGCTCTAATATATCTGTAACCTTTAAGTTCTAGATTCTAATGTGACTATTCATCATTTAGCCTCTCTGAATATGGGGCTGGAGGTTATCCTGGTAGCTTGAGGTACAAATCAGAAACACCAGCACCCACAATGCCTCATACAGGGCAATAATACACACAGAGACAGTACATAGACAAAGTGTCCGCCCAGGGCATAAGCACAGGACCTGTAAAGTGTACTTTTATTACATTGCATGATTGTATTTCATTTTGCAATATTTGTACCTGTAAGATGTCTTTTGAGTGATTTTTTGTATGTCCTAAACCCCATCAGAGACCACACCATGGTTTTCAAGTAAATATGAAGTTAGAAGCAGTGGATAAGAGAAATCCAGTTTTGATCAGAGTGGCTTCAGTTGTGGGCACGGATGACCACCGTTTAAAGGTAAAAGAAAACAAAAAGTCCAAATTAGCATAAACTGTTCTAGGTAGAAGTACACAAAAATCAAGAATAGTTGTGTCAAATATGAAAATGTATGCTTCAGTTTAAATGTTCAAAACCTAAATATTTTTAATTGTACTAGAAATGTATATATTTTCACCCTCTATGAAAACTGTCTGTTGTTTGATAATAAATATGCAGTAGAGTGAAGCTGTTTTTAAGATTTGCATTTGTTTACCTATGGCAGATCCACTTTGACGGCTGGAGCCAAGAGTATGACTACTGGGTAGATGCCGATTCTCCAGATAGTCATCCAGTTGGCTGGTGTACCAAAACTGGACACCCACTGCAAACTCCCAATGGTAAGAGAGCAGTATTTACGTAGCTGCCATTAATTACATTGAGTAATTTTACGGGTTAATTTAATTTTGCTCCTATAAAACAGATTTTGAACTTGCCTGTGTGTTATAGAAGTATAATTAATGAGTTGTATTTATTCTTGTTTAGTGCTTTTCACTGAGTGCAGGTGTTTAAACATTTACTCTAAAATTATATGATCACAGTAAATTAATAAACAGTGCAACATTTCCAAATATAATTACACAGATTCAGTTACAGTATACAACCAATAATCATAATGCTCTTATTTTAGGTTATCTGTACAGGTGGAGGAGCATTTCTTTATTTTAATAAATTAAAGTGGACACTTAATGGAGAGGAAATTGATTCCCTAAAAGTGCAGTACTGTAATATGATACGATTCAGTTTGTTTTTATTTTGATGCAGACCGCAGTGACAGATTCTCAGGTAAAATGCAAGTATAGATTATACTAATAACTAAATACAAAATTAGCAAATACAGCAGTAGCTACCATTACTCACTTATATGAGATGCTGAAAGTGCCACCCTTTCTCATTTACACATTATAAGTAGAAATTGGTCAGTATTCTTTGATACGACCCCTCTGAAGCTCCCACTTTCTGGGATAGACCCTTCAAATTCCTACACCTACAGTCTTTGTTTTGTGGCTAATAGTGGTATACTTGCAACAGGCTCAGAGGAACAGGATGACATCATCTCTGTTTAATCATCCACAGATAGCATTCTCAAATCACCTTAGCCAGTTCAAGGACTAGTGATTTATCAGCATTTGTTCTGTACAGCCATCAGATAGTAAGAAATATGTCTTAGAAATACTATTTATGCAGAAGCATGAAGATGAACTAGCATAGGTATACAAAAAATGGTGTACATGTGTGGTATATGATCAATGCAGTATACATTGACAACAGGAGCTGAACAAATTGGGAATTGCTTCAAGGGAGGTCTTATGTCTTGGCTTCTCTTCCCACAAACAATCAGACACTGAAAAAGGCATTCAAACAGTAAAAGGCAACAAGCGTGATATTCATGCGGTTGCATTAGGCATTAGATGCTTGCTATTTTCAGGCTGCAAGACAACATCTGGTGCCAACAAAGCAGAGCTTTTCACTGATTAACGTTCTGTTAATAATCTTCCTAGACCACGCATAGCACAGTTGGCTTGTGTCAAGGTGTAGCTTAGAAGGCCTGGTCATGATGTGTAGAGCAGAAGAAAGGAAACTGGGAAGATGGATGTTAATTATGAGTAGCGGCCATGCTACTTGTGGAAAATTAATAATTATCATTATAATGCATACAGTGATCCCTCGCTATATCGCGCTTCGCCATTCGCGGCTTCACTCTATCGCGGATTTTATATGTAAGCATATTTTTATATATATCGCAGATTTTTTGCTGGTTCGCGGATTTCTGCGGACAATGGGTCTTTTAATTTCTGGTACATGCTTCCTCAGTTGGTTTGCCCAGTTGATTTCATACAAGGGACGCTATTGGCTGATGGCTGAGAAGCTACCCAGCTTACTTTTCTCTCTCTCTCTCTCTCTCTCTCTCTCTCTCTTGCGCTGACTTTTTCTGATCCTGACGTAGGGGGATTGAGCAGGGCGGCTGTTTGCACACCTAGACGATACGGACGCTCGTCTAAAAATGCTGAAAGATTATCTTCACATTGGCTACCTTCTGTGCAGCTGCTTCCTGAAAGGACATGCTGCACGGTGCTTCGCATACTTAAAAGCACGAAGGGCACGTATTGATTTTTTTATCTGTCTCTCTTTTTCTCTCTCCCTCTCTGCTCCTGACGGAGGGGGTGTGAGCTGCCGCCTTCAACAGCTTTGTGCCGCGGTGCTTCGCATACTTAAAAGTCAAACAGCCCTATTGATTTGTTTGCTCCTTTGAAGAGGAAGATATGTTTGCATTCTTTTAATTGTGAGACAGAACTGTCATCTCTGTCTTGTCATGGAGCACAGTTTAAACTTTTGAAAAAGAGACAAATGTTTGTTTGCAGTGTTTGAATAACGTTCCTGTCTCTCTACAACCTCCTGTGTTTCTGCGCAAATCTGTGACCCAAGCATGACAATATAAAAATAACCATATAAACATATGGTTTCTACTTCGCGGATTTTCTTATTTCGCGGGTGGCTCTGGAACGCAACCCCCGCGATGGAGGAGGGATTACTGTATTACAAAATATAGGATGATAAAAGTCTAGTCTAATAACATGATATGAAAGAGAAATCAGATTTTACAAATGAAATTGATCATA
The DNA here is from genome assembly GCF_900747795.2 of Erpetoichthys calabaricus. Classification (NCBI taxonomy): domain Eukaryota; kingdom Metazoa; phylum Chordata; class Cladistia; order Polypteriformes; family Polypteridae; genus Erpetoichthys; species Erpetoichthys calabaricus. The sequence goes on from NC_041407.2 coordinate 80,673,276, forward strand.
TTTTGAGAGCATTTCAATTGTCGTATTACTTAAAATACTTATCTGTGTTGTTTGGAACGTGACAAGGATACTTTGTAAAAGTTGATACAGTATGCAGTTTAAATGTAGGACTTGAAGGAGAATTACATCATACTAGGTGACACATTAACAAGAAAAAAAAATTGAATTTTAAGGCACAGGCTGGATCTTAAAAAAACATACACAAAAAGTTTCAGCAACAGTTTCTTAAGATTAATGTCCATTAATAATAATTTGGAAAGTGTTGTATTACAAGTATTTTTTCATGCGTTTCTTTGTGTATGTGTTGAATTAAACTGATAATATATCATACATTGTAGGAGATTTCATTCGGCTGTATTTTTGGCTTGAGCTATCAATTCTGTTTTACGCAGGACCGTCTGATGTTCCCAATCTTCCTGGGCAAGGATGTCCCACACCAGGATGCCATGGAATTGGACATATAAAAGGCCCTCGCTATGGCACACACTACACGTAAGTTTCTAAGGCAGTCCCTTTTTTTGCTTTCACATATTTTAAACCAGTATTTAGCTAATTAAAATGTTTAAACGGTGGGCACCCTCAAACACATGGGGATGGTTAATACATACTGAAAGTTGGGGCCTCGCCTTTAAATTCTTAGCACATGGCTACTGGTAAACATCTTTACACGGCAGGTCTCCAATGTGAGCAGCTTTCACCACATTAGAACAAGTCCAGTTCTTGTCCTGCTCTCCTGCACTGCCTCTTTAAAACTTAATTTGTACGGTTTCTATGGAGCCATTTTGTTGTGGTGTAACAAGGTAGCATGGGTAGATTGTCCTGTTTAGTAGAAGTCTGTTATTTCTGGTTGTAACAGTGCAAAATATGGTAAGAACTAGGGCTATCAAATTGAATGTTACTATTTGAGTAGAATTTTGAGTGTATTTTAAAAAGTCTTATTTTAAAACAAAGGATATGAATGTAAACAAATGGTTGTTTATTTTAACTTGCCCTCATTTTGTTACCATATTATTTCAGATGTGATGCCCAATATTGCATATTTTACAGATCTGTTTTTACACATCACTTCTGTGCTCAGCCTATTTGTCTTTTTGAATACTGTAGTTAGCTTGTATTGTCATTGTTAAAATGGATAGCATTCTGCTTCCAAAACACACACGTTCACAATGCATTTTGGGACAGATATGTCTATCCCATTGCTCCACTGTTAAATCTACATTTGTGGTAATAACAGATTTTAAGCAGTTATCCGGTATACTGAAAGACATTCTTGATTCTGAAATTCCCGACTTGCTGCTGTTTTATTTTAGAACTGTTGAATATCTTTCATGGTAAGGAAACCTGGCTTGCTTTTGTCATTAAAGTCAATGGACGGTAACTGACATACTGTATATCGTGGGTCTTTTTCAACAACAGCAATGCTCACTTTGCCACCACAGCAACCCACAGTTTCACACACAGTCCACCTCTCAGAAGACTGTTGACTTGCCAATCAATGCCTATAACCTTAAGGTGGAACGGAAAAAGACTATTCAGGTCATCTGTATTAGATTTTTGCTTCAACTTGACCGATTGCTCCCACTTGCAGCACTCAGTTGGAGTCCGTTTTAACGTATCAAATCGACTCCTGCATGTTACGTTTTTTGACTGCTATTTTTTTATTCATTGAAGTAACTATAGCATGTGCTTATAGTGCTTTACTTTAAAGATTTATTCTGTGTTATTTGTTAATTTAGTAGCTTCCTGATTACTTCACATAAATAATTGTATTTTTTGTATGACTTAATTATCCCATGTATTTTGAAGTGATGAATGACCAGGTTGTGCTACCTCGTCCAAGATAAGTTGAAATTTAGGTAATCAACATAGACCTCAGTATGAACGTGTGCAATGCATATGTCTCTGTTACACACCTTTTGGTATGGAATTCCTAAAAGTAGTATTAATGTTTGTGATGCTCCATCTATTGGAATGATACAGACATAGCAACTGGACAGACACGTCCTTTAATTCAGGTGGATCATTTTTGGGTGGAGTATTACTTTAAACCTTCAGTCTTACTTTAAATATTTTTTGTAATTTGCATTGAGTAAATGATGTTTGCTAAATATGCATTAATAATGAGAAGTAAATATGTAAAGATCATTACAATACTACATTTAACATATTCGGTTACTTCATTTGTAAACCAAGTGAAGACTCCCAGTACCTCAATTTATATAAAGAGAGATGGGTAAGGAACATTGTGGTCTGACCTCTACGAGCTAAAAGAAGCATAGCTGGGAACAATTGTCTAAAGACGCGTTGAATGTGCTCGAGAGACCACAAGTGATTTTGTCCATTACAAGTAGTGCAGTGTGTGCCTGGCTCCACTTTATGATTTAACCACATTACTTTGAAGGGGTTTCTTTGTTTTTAAATGTGTCTTTTAGGTAGGAGACTACAAACTTCATGCTTTACAGATGAACCAAAAAAAGTAAAAAATAATTATAATACCTTTTTTAAAAAAAAACAGATACAATCAAAAATTTAAATGTACATCCAAGCATTTATAACCCACATTTAATTATTTTTTGTAATTTAATTATTCTAATTTGATTCTTTGAACAATTTCACTTTACTAGTAAGAACAGCTCAACTAGGCAAAAACAAATGACAATTAATTATTATTAACAAGTGAAGATGGGTCAGTTTGGAAAAATATAAGAGCTTTCTTCAAGTGCCGTCATAAAAAAACATCAAGCTCTGTGCTGAAACCACAGGACAGCTGGGCCATGAGTTACTGTGCTGCAGAGGAAGGATAACTAGCCTCAGTGAAGGTCTGTTAACTGCACTTCAGGTTTCATCTCTAATTAGTTGACTTCAAGCAACAGACACATCTCAACCAGCAGCCATGCATTTCAGAACATGTAATCAACCTGACCGGTATTTAGATGGGAGACCATCTAGGAAAAGCTTGTGTTTCTGCTGGAAGAGATGTTGGTGAGACCAGCAAGGGACCCTGTGCTGTAAAAATGGTGCCATCCTTCAGATGAGATGTAAAACAGAAGGTCCAGACTCTGTGTGGTCATAAAAGATCTCTGGGCACCTGTCATAAAGAGTGAAGTATTTCCCGATGTCCTGGCTAAATTGCCCATCACTGTCTGGTCATGTGGCTTCCTAATCATCCCCTGTCTGTAACTGGCTATCTCTATCACCTCTTCACCACCTAATAAGTAATGTGTAGTGAGCGTACTCATGCAAAAATGGCCACCATTGCATCATCTTTATGGATGCTGCACATTTGTGGTGGTTCAAATGACTTCCCCCCCCCCAACCCTGTAGAAGCGCTTTCAGCTCCTTGAAAAGCACTCTATAAATGCAGTGTCTTTTTCTTTAACATTAACTACTAAGGGGAGACTGTGTGAATTATGCCTTCATGGTAGAACTGCCACAAACAAACTACTACTAAAAGAAACAAATTAGAACAAAATGACTTGTATGGGCCTAGAAGCACAGGCAATAGACATCAGAGTAGATGTAATCGGTCCTCTGGTCTAATTAATACAAATTTGAGATTTGGTTAACCTTTGTGAGAAGGTGAATGGATGATGTCTATTTGTTTACTTTCCGCCAGTAAGAATAATGACGTGGGGGTACTTTGCTGGTGACATAGTTGGCAACATATTTAAAACTGAATACACCCTTAACCAATATACAGTGCTATCAGAAAAGGCATCAGACCCCCTCCACTGTGTTCACGTTTTGTTGTGTTGCTTCCTTATGCTAAAATCATTTAAATTTAGGCCTCTCAAGGACAATCCCAGAGTTGTTCCCAGGCCACTCCTGTGGTGGCTTTGCTATGTGCTTAAGGTCAGTGTCATGTTGGAATGTGAACCTTCAGCCAAGTCTGAGATCCAGAGAAGGTTTTCATTAAGGATTTCTCTGTACTTCAGCTCATCCACACCCCTGTGCAGTTTCCCAATGCTTGCCACTGAAAAACAACCCCCCGGCATTATGCTTCACCGCTGGAGTGGTGTAGCGCAGGTGGCTAAGGATGCCTCGTTTCCTCCAGACATGATTCTCAATACTGAGGCCAAACAGTTCAGTCTTGGCCTCATCAGACCAGAGGATCTTGTTTTTTTATAGTCTGAAAGTCCTTCAGGAGCCTTTTTGCAAATCCCAAAAAGAGTTTGTCTTTTATTGAAAAGAGGCTTTCATTTGCCCAATTTGCCATAAAGTCCATATCGGTGGAGTTGTAGTAATTAATGGTTGTCCTTCTGGAAGTTTTCCCCATCTCATCCAGAGTAACAATGAGGTCCTTAGTCACCTGTTACCATAGCCCTTCTCACCCACCTGCTTAAATTTACCAGTTGGCCAGCACTAGTTAGAGTATTGGTTGTTCCATTTAAGAATTATGGAGGCAAATGTGTTCTTGGCAACCTGCAATCCTGTATTAATTTTTATAGCCTTCTCCAGATCTGTGCTTCAGCACTGTCCTTCCTCTAAATTCTGCCGTCAATTCTTTCGATCACATAGTTTGGTTTTTGTTCTGATACACATGGGAGCTTCCATAGACAAGTTTGTGCCTTGCCTAATCATGCCCAGCTACTCGAATTGGTCACTGGTGAGCTCCAAAAAAGGTGTGGAAACATTTAAGTGAGCCAAATGTCAAGTGTCATACCAAAGAACCTAAAGAACTGCATCATTGTGATATTCAAGTTTTTTTATTTTTAATAAATGTACAGAAATTTCTAAAATCCTGCATTCTGCTTCTCAGTCTTGGGGTATTAAGTGTATTTAAAAAGTTTTTGCACAAGGATGCAGTATAGCAAAATGTGAAGAAAGTGAAGGGGTCTCATTACCTTCTGAATGTCCTACCACAGCATTCTACAGTGGCCCACCGTTCCATCTGGTTAATGTTAGTTGGGCTGTTGTCTGTTTTTGAACAGGACAAATACCCAAAACACACCACCAGGCACAGCAGATGACCTGGCCTCCACAGTCACCCTAAGTCCAGTTGAGATGGTTTGGGGTGAGTTGGAACAGAGAGTGAAGGGAAAACAGCCAGCAAGTGTTCAGCATATGTGGTAGTTCTTTTGCGACTGGTGGAAAAGCATCCCAGTTGAGACCCCTGTATGAGTAGGTGTGCCCAAACCTTTGACTGGTACTAGTATTTATACACAAGATAATGTAAATGGGTGTCTTACATCCATTTTACTTCCAAAAGACATTACAACATTTTACAAAAGGGTCACAGATTAAACCATCGTGTGAACTTGATTGATTTAAGCTGTCAACGTTTCCTTTGTGTAGGAAGAGCCATTTGATTAGTTGAGGCTTACGTATGCCAAATGTGTTTCATCATTTTCCCAACAGAGATGGGGAGGCTCTAATATGTATCTGTTGTTAACTACAATGACTAAAGCAAAGTGTTATTCATCTTTGTGAGTGAATAAATAATCATTCTGTAACATCATTGAATAGAAAAAGAGATAAGTGCAATCTCTGTGCCACAGCTAAACATTTTATGATCTACTTTTAGTATTTCAGTATGAGGTTAATTTTTAAAAGTGAGGTATCATGGCTGTGTATATGTTTATTTAAAAATGTGTTTTTATAAAGACTTAGTAGGATGTCTTCTTTTGTGTATATAAAATATACCTGTAATAATCTCTCTTACCTGTTTTCTTAACCCGCTTATCAAGATCAGGATTATAAGTAAGCTGGCACCCATCCCAGGAAGCATCAGGCATATAAGATAAGAACAACCTTGGGACGTAATTCTAGCCCATTGCAGGATGCTTGTTTTTTGTTCTTTTTCCCTTGCATATGGTCACAGGTTCTGGCTAGTGACCAAAAGAATGAGAACACAAGTGCAAAATTTGATTCCTGTACAGGGTAGTTGAGCTAATACTTCATGAAGTGGTGAGGACCTTAGCAAAACAGGAAGACCTCACAGTAGAACCAAAGGAGACTTTAAGGTTCTCTGGGAATTTAGTTAGCCTGCCCCATGGAGAGGTGTAATGGGCACAGCTTACATGAAGAAAACTCAGGACCGACTGAAGGAATTCTGTCTCTCTTAGCCTCTGAGTGTCTAGAAACAGATGAAAAAGATTTCTTAACATATGGGTGCCTGGTCTGTCCAGCTCATCGTGTCACAACTGTGACACAAATCAGGAGATGTGGAGTGGACATAAACTGGTTTTCCATGTAATCTCCAAACTTATCCTGGCATTTGTTTCATACTGACAAAAAGATGTCTATACCTTCCTAGAAAAAATGGGTGTCAAGTATAGCAGTTAGAATGTTACAATGTTCTGTACATCACCATTACTTGCAGATTGCTTGCCACTTCATTGATTTTTTTTTCTTGATTGCTTTTTGTATGTTACAGGCTGTACCATCAGTTCCCATGCAAAGTGCCATAACAATTTCAGAGTGGTATTTTTGTGAAATGAATGTGAGAACATACACCTCTACCAGATGTTGCTAATTTTCACATATGAATGTGCCCTTACCACACAGAATTTGGATCATTATACACACCTTGTATGTTTGGCCATTTCTTTAGGCATCTGCAAAGTGGCATGCACAGCAGTAGATGATTAATAACACCCTCTGATGCCCTGAACTATAACAACACATAATCTGTTAAACAGGTGGGAGTATTCACACAACTCGTACAAACTCTTGTTTAAAGTGCATGGACTTGTTACCTTACCTTTTCAAATGCGTTAGTATTTTACAATTCAAAATGTTAAGGCAGAAGAAATTTTTCAGTGAGACAATTTTGTGAACTGTAAATGGATGTTAAATGTGTTTTTCATTAAGATAGCCCATTGATGTGTCATCAGAAAGGTCTAGGTACTGCTGACCATAATTTGTGGAGTTGCTGTTGGGTACTGATAACATTTTACAGTTGTCTTCCACTTGTGGTTTGCTCAGTACTCAAATGTTAAAATATGTTTCAAATCATTTTTCTCCCTATACATCGCTGAAATGTATCAAAGATGTTCCCAGTTGCATTTGGTGTACTGCTATAAATTTTAAGGCTAAAAAGAATTGCAATATCATGTACATATAGATGGATGGATGGACCTTTATTTGTCCCTAGAGTGAAATTTGGCTGAACCTCTTAAAATAAATAGATGATATATATATGACAGATAGATAAATACTTTACTAATCCCAAGGGGAAATTCACATACTCCAGCAGCAGCATACTAATAAAGAAAATATTAAAGAGTGATAACAATGCAGGTATACAGACAGACAATATCTTTGTATAATGTTAACGTTTACACATGCCCCTACCCGGGTGGAATTGAAGAGTCACATAGTGTGGGGGAGGAACAATCTCCTCAGTCTGTCAGTGGAGCAGGACAGTGACAGCAGTCTGTCGCTGAAGCTGCTCCTCTGTCTGGAGATGATACTGTTCGGTGGATGCAGTGGATTCTCCATGATTGACAGGAGCCTGCTGAGCACCCGTCGCTCTGCCACGGATGTCAAACTGTCCAGCTCCATGCCTACAATAGAGCCTGCCTTCCTAACCAGTTTGTCCAGGCGTGAAGCGTCCCTCTTCTTTATGCTGCCTCCCCAGCACACCACCGCGTAGAAGAGGGCGCTCGCCACAACCATCTGGTAGAACATCTGCAGCATCTTATTACAGATGTTGAAGGACGCCAGCCTTCTAAGGAAGTATAGTTGGCTCTGTCCATTCTTACACAGAGCATCAGTATTGGCAGTCCAGTCCAATTTATCATCTAATGTACAGGGTGGCACAGGGAAAGGGGAAATTTTCAGTTGACATTCAATGCACGAATAAACACATTACAAAATACATTTAATGATGAAATATATTGTACAGAATATACAATTAATGATGGTAATCAATGTTCATTCAATATTCATTTTATGAAAACATCATGAAGGTGTTGTCCGTTTCTCTGTACACATTCTGACAGCCTGTTGTGAAAATTCTGCATTGCTCGACATAACATGTCAAGGAATGCCTGCGATTTCCTCTTCAATCATCCTTGTCAGTTCAGCAATGGCAGCAGGACGTGTGCGGTACACTTGGCTTTTAAAATGTCCTCACAGGAAAAAATCAGAAACGGTGAGATCTGGGGATCTCCGAGGCCATAGAATGTCACCGTTGCGTGAAATCACGCACCTTCCAAACAATCGTCGAATAGCTGCCATTGACTGTCGGGCATTATACGAAGTGGCTCCACCTGGGGACTTCTTATTTAAGGCTGAACCCGTTTCTTCGAAACTATGCTCTCATGTTTTAATTGTGTGACCAGACTGGACACGACCATGATGTCCTAACTGGTAATGATGATGAAATTCCCTTTCCGCAGCAGTCACACTATCACAATTCTTATAAAGGGCTTTCACAGCAAACACCCGTTACACACCACTCCACTGCTCCATTATAACGAATAGCAAAGGGTTCTAAACAAGGTTGCATTGGTCCCAAACAACTGCCAACACCCCAGGGTCGTCAACAACCTGTTCCAAAATTTCCCATTTCCCTGCGCCACCCTGTATATAATACCACACACACGCACACACTGGTCTGAACACACCAGAATGCCTACAAAGAAAGAAAATTAAAAATAAAGAACCCTTCTGACTTGGCAGTCCCAGGCCCAGTGAGGCATTATGCAGGAGTATTACTGTTGGTATAAAGGACACTCAGTCGTGTTTCTTGGCCCACTTCTGCTGAATAATTGGTTGGTTGAAAGTCTTCAGTGTTTTCTGTGACAGAGAAAGGATATGCAGCATTGCTAATAATGGCACTCAGTTTTGTTTTAATTCTCTTCTTTGCTATTAGTTCCAAGGGTCCAGAGTGCGTCCCATAACTAAGCCTGCCTTTTTAATTAGCTTGTTGATTCGGTGGGCCTCCCCTGAAGCGATATTACCAGCCTAGCACACCACAGTGTAATATGTACTGTATATCTACAGTGTTGGGTACGTGTTGGTGTATAAGACAGTGTTGTTTGGATTTTTTAGAATCTGCAGTAAAATGTGTTTTTCATTACAGAAACTTTCCCAAAGTGATGTGTAAAAAGTTTAAGAGGTTGTTAATTTCTTGTTTAACTATTTCTTTATTTCAGGTATTAAGCAGTGTTTGGCTTTCGTTGATAAGAACTGATGTAGACTCTTTTCTTTAGGGCATAACACAATTTTGTAGTTGTTAAACATGTGTCGGGAGAGCTTGATGGTGATCTTAGAGCCTAGTATGCGAGCGACAGGAGTACTGTAGTTGAAATGCCAGAGTCCTTCACAAACTGTTTCTCAGTTAATTCAGGAAACGTGCCGCTTTATTAAGAGTTGCTTTTGTATCCCTTTACTCTTTTCTTGAATCTGTCCTGTTATTTTTTTGCCTTGAAAGTGATGAGACAAGGACTGTCTGGTGTAGAGCTGGATGATTGCTGTCTTTTGTAGTCACTGGTGTTTTCATCCATATATTCTTGCTTTCTCAGCCTTGTAAGCTGCCCATATTCTGAGATGAACTTGAACAAAGAAGGCCTCCTGCAGGACCGCTTGAGTGGAGAGAAGCCCTGTGTGTTGTCAGGATCTCAGAAAACGAAGAAAACTGATGGACCAGCAGCAGTCCCTGCTATACAGGAACTGGTTGATGGATCACCTCACTCCAGGTCAGCTACTTGAATTGACGCGAGGGAGCAGAAAACTTAAGTTGGAATGCAGAGTAGTGATTTTTAACAAAAGATTTTGTTGGACAGTTGTGCGCACATCAGGTTAATTTAGTTAATTCTTTGTTATAATTCTGTTATAATTCAGTGTCTTCCACTGTATATGTTTAGCTTATTAAAGTAATGCCAGTATCCATAATTTAAAAATTATAAAAGTAAAATTGATTTCAGTGCTGCACAGTGGAAGCACTGCTGTCATGTTCCAGGTACTCTCTATGTGGAGTTGCAGGTTTTTCTTGTGTCCACGAGGGTTTCCTCTGGGTGCTTCAGTTTCATCCCACAGTTCAAAGACATGCAGGCTAGGCGGAATGCCAATGCTAAATTGGCCCTAGTGTGTGTTTGGTGTGTGTGTGTTCATCCTGTGATGGACTGACACCCTGTCCATGGATTGCTCCTGCTTTGGGCCCGATGCTTGCTGGGATGGGCTAAAGCTTCCCCGCAACCCTGCTCAGAATATTGCGCACTTAGAAAAAGGAAATGAATAAATTTATTTTCTACTGGTGTTATAGAGTTATTACTGTCATGTGTGTAGAGTATTGATGAACGTATTAAATTACTGATTCAATATAATGGCAATTAAGAGCATTCATTTGACAAACGTGTGGAGACATCCAAACCCCCCTAACCTTGTTTCATTATCTAATAGCCAATACCATATCCAGTCATCTAGTTTACTGCTTTATCTCCATTACTTTCAGTTATTTTCAGAGTCTGATGACTCTTTGTCAATGCTTCCTGGCTGCAGTCTTAAATGTACTTCCCCTCAATTTCCACTGGTATCTCTAAGTGGGTTCAATGAAAAGAGTCATGCTGGCTCAACTTTACTTCAAATTTTGTAGACCTGGTTTACATCTTTATACTTTGTATTTAATTATCTACAAAATCCCCATTGTTTTCATCATTGCTTTTGTTCTAGTAGTTTGAAGATCTCTTTGCAGTAAAACTCAATTCCTGTCTGATCACACGGTGCCCTTATCAAGCTCTACTGCCATTTCCATTTTTTTCACCTGCTGATTCTTTGCAATGAGTTCAGTGATTTTTTTTTCTTCTTTTTCCCTGTTGCTGTTGGCAGAGGCAGTTTGTGAATGACCACCCTGAGCTGTCCTACAATACCGTGCTTTATTTTTGTGTTTTATCTGTCTGCTGACAATGCTGGGACCTATACAGGTGTCATCATCAACATTTAAAGGACATGCATGAATATCACTGGAAATGTCCTCCTTTACAAGAAATTTGATCATTGCATGTTGGTGAAACTGTGTTTTTGGTTGCCGTTTTCTTGTACTGAGCTTTGAAGCCATCAGTAGAGCAAGTGGTGTCATTTTTTAATGTAGGAGGCAGAGACTGGACAAACTTACAATGCTGCTCACTGTCCAAGATGTTCATTACTTTTGTACTTGTGTTACTGATATGACTGCTGTCCACATTTGCTTTGTCTTCATGGTGTACATAACATGCTTTAGTTATTTTAATCTAGCTTATTTTATTCAGATATGAGATCCTGTTGAGTGCTGAGGTCAGAGTTTAATGAAGAGTTCTGCAAAGTTTTTCTCATTTTTTATTATTTATAAGAATGCCTCAAACTTCACTTTGCTTTTTTATACTTAAAAACCATTATGACCAGTCTTCAGAAAAAAAACGCAGGGAGCAGCATTACTTTCATAAGTAGATCAGGACATAAACTGTACACTTTCTGTCAAAAGAGATTTCTCTTTCATTATCAGCTACTTCATTTGGGATGACCATTAGCCCAGAGAATTTAAGATGATTGTTTAAGTATTACAGAAGTAGTGCTAGGTTTTTAATTTATGAGGCATCTTTATTGAGAGGTGTAGGGTGCTTCTTAATAATAGCTATATAATTTTAATTTTGTTAGAAATTCCTGGAGCATTGACAGTGAAAGGTCGGGTCGCAGTAGCGTACAAAGTCTTGGGGAAAGCATTGAAGAAAGACTTGAGGGTTCTTGTGAGTCTACAGAAAATGGTGTAAACGTCAAAAGGTAGGAGAGATTCTGTCAGAATGTTTGCTTACATATACAGTGCATTTCATTAAAAACATGTCCTTACCTGTTTAGGTCCGGCCACCCCCCCTTGTGCTTGAAGATGCAAGTAGTGAAACAGGAACTGGGAGATGGAAGAGGTAAGGATTTTGTTTCCAGTCCTAGCAAATTCACTGCTTGTATGGTTTCTGTTGAAACATTTCCCTATTAATAAGAACATAAGTTAGACAAGTCTGAGCCCAGTCAGTGCATAAAGTTTATTAGATCAGCTAAGAGTGAAGCTGAGCCAATATGTCATCCAGATACTTTCCAAAGTTCTCAAGCGTTCTGCTTCAACTACACGACTATGTAGTTTATTTCAGATACCCACAACTCTTTGTGTGAAGAAGAGCTTGCTGGCTTATTGTTCTAAATGCACTTCCCAAAGGGGTGAGTTGCAGGAGACAAAATAAACTTGACTCATCAGGCAGTGCTGAGAGTTGACCTCAGAATGCTGTTTACTAGACAGGTGCTTTGATCTAATGTGTAATATTGAGACTCTGAAATTCAGAATTGGACTAGGATTAAAATGACAAATTGAACAGCTTTTAGCAAACTTGTTTCCCAAACACAACTTCAGTTTCAAGTGCAAATGTATGTTAGAGGCACAGAAGCTGACAGGAGTGTTCTCTTTATTGACTTTATTTTCATCTGTCCATTAATGTAACACTTCATATAATTTTCCGGTCGCCATAAAGCTCTTCCTTTTCTGGCTTAGGTGGCTCCTCATTAAACATTTTAGCCACATGTAAAGACGTAGCATTAATGTACGTTATATACGTACAGTATACTATAAGTTTCATTCTGCTGACTTCCAACTGCTCTGATGAAGGAAAAATTAGGAGGGCAAGGAATCATAAAGCAATTTGATTGTGTAATAAAAGATTCAGTGAGGGAAGCAAGAGAAATCATTACCAGAAAAACATTGAGCACACCAATCATCCAGCAGTCTGCTTCCACGAAAATGATCTTACACCCCAGGGTACATTTGTCTCTGGTTGGCCTGAGTGTGTTATCTATTTGAAGTACTGCATGTCAGAGATTTATGACAGAGTAGTTCATCTTGTTTATTATATAGCACCTTTAATAGTGAGGTCCCAGGATGCTCTACAATGTGCTGCACTTAAGGGATATGTATTGAGGTTTGCAGTCCTGTTTGCCCGTTAATACAGTAAACAATAAAGCTGGAAGGTCAAAATGCAGTATTAAGTGAATAGCAGAATATAACGAAGGTTTGAAAGTTTTGAAATGAAAATGGATCCCTAATACAACTGATGTTGCACAGCTGGTTGTTTTCAGCTTCAAGTGTCAACCCCAAGTGCAGTGCACATTGTAGAGGTGAGTACTTAATGACGGCCATGCCGGAAAGACGCTTTGCAGTCTCTGTCATAGTGAGACACACTGACACCGGTTGAAACGAAATGCTTATTAAAACTAAATGTTGTGGGAATCTTGAACAGTGTCACTACTTAGTTAAAGCAAGTTATCCAATGGCTTTGAAAAAACTTGGAATGAGATTAAAGAAAATGAGTGTTAGCTAAAAAATCAATATGCGGACAACAATACAAATTTACATACCGGATTGGTCAAGCCCCAGGTTAACAACAACCGCCACCAGTACTGTTCGTCAACAGGGTGCTGGCAGGAATTGGGCTACTGTTGGCAGAAGAAGGAGAAGAAGAGGGGGGAGACGTGTCCGGAGGCAGGAGGAGAGGAGGAAAGTAAAGAGAGTGGAACTGAGGGTAGGAACTTTGAATATTGGCAGTATGACTGGTAAGGGGAGAGAGTTAGCAGATATGATGGAGAGAAGGAAGGTTGATATAGTGTGCGTGCAAGAGACTAAATGGAAGGGGAGTAAGGCCAAGTGGATTGGAGGTGGATTCAAATTGTACTACCATGGTGTGGATGAGAGGAGAAATGGGGTAGGAGTTATTCTGAAGGAACAGTATGTCAAGAGTGTTTTGGAGATGAAAAGAGTGTCAGGCAGAGTAATGATTATGAAGCTGGAAATTGGAGGTGTGATGATGAATGTTGTTAGTGCATATGCACTGCAAGTTGGGTGTGCAAAGGGTGAGAGAGAAGATTTTTGGAGTGAGTTTGATGAAGTGATGAACAGTGTACCCAAGGGACAGAAAGTGGTGATTGGAGCGGATTTCAATGGGCATGTTGGTGAAGGGAACAGTGGAGACGAGGAGGTGATGGGTAGGTATGGTGTCAAGCAGAGGAAGGAAGAAAGTCAGAGGATAGTGGATTTTGCCAAAAGGATGGACATGGTTGTGGTGAATACATATTTTAAGAAGAGGGAGGAACATAGGGTTACATACAAGAGTGGAGGAAGATGCACACAGGTAGATTACATCCAATGCAGAAGAGTAGATCTGAAGGAGATTGAAGACTGCAAAGTGGTGGCAGGGGAAAGTGTAGTTAAGCAGCATAGGATGGTGGTCTGCAGGATGATGTTGGAGATCAAGAAGAGGAAGAGAGTGAGGGCAGAGCCAAGGATCAAATGGTGGAAGTTGAAAAAGAAAGACTGCAAGTTTGAGTTTAGGGAGGAGGTGAGACAGGCACTGGGTGGCAGTGAAGAGTTACCAGAGAGCTAGAAAACTACAGGAGATGTAGGACACTAAGGAGGAAGAAAAGGACTTGTACCGATTGGCTAGACAGAGGGACCGAGCTGGGAAAGATGTGCAGCAGGTTAGGGTGATAAAGGATAAAGATGGAAAGGTACTCACAAGTGAGGAGAGTGTGTTGAGCATATAGAAAGAGTACTTTGAGAGACTGATAAGTGAAGAGAACGAGAGAGAGAAGAGGTTGGATGATGTGGAGATAGTGAATCAGGAAGTGCAGTGGATTAGCAAGGAGGAAGTAAGGACAGCTATGAAGAGGATGAAAAATGGAAAGGCCGTTGGTCCAGATGACATACCTGTGGAAGTATGGAGGTGTTTAGAAGAGATGGCAGTGGAGTTTTTAACCAGATTGTTTAATGGAATCTTGGAAATTGACAGGATGCCTGAGGAGTGGAGAAGAAGTGTACTGGTGCTGATATTTAAGAATAAGGGGGATGTGCAGGACTGCAGTAACTACAGGGGAACAAAATTGATGAGCCACAGCATGAAGCTATGAGAAAGAGAAGTGGAAGCTAGGTTAAGAAGTGAGGTGATGATTAGTGAGCAGCAGTATGGTTTCATGTCAAGAAAGAGCACCACAGATGCAATGTTTGCTGTGAGGATGTTGATGGAGAAGTTTAGAGAAGGCCAGAAGGAGTTGCATTGCGTCTTTGTGGACCTGGAGAAAGCATATGACAGGGTGCCTCGAGATGATCTGTGGTATTGTATGAGAAAGTCGGGAGTGGCAGAGAAGTACGTAAGAGTTATACAGGGTATGTACGAGGGAAGTGTGACAGTGGTAAGGTCTGCGGTAGGAGTGACGGATGCATTCAAGTTGGAGGAGGGATTACATCAGGGATTGGCTCTGAGCCATTTCTTATTTGCAATGGTAATGGACAGATTGACAGACGAGATTTGACAGGAGTCCCTGTGGACTATGATGTTTTCTGATGACATTGTGATCTGTAGCGATAGTAGGGAGCAGGTTGAGGAGACCCTGGAGAGGTGGAGATATGCTCTAGAGAGGAGAGGAATGAAGGTGAGTAGGAACAAGACAGAATACATGTGTGTAAATGAGAAGGAGGTCAGTGGAATGGTGAGGATGCAGGGAGTAGAGTTGGCGAAGGTAGATGAGTTTAAATACTTGGGATCAACAGTACAGAGTAATGGGGATTGTGGAAGAGAGGTGAAAAAGAGAGTGCAGGCAGGGTGGAATGGATGGAGAAGAGTGTCAGGAGTAATTTGTGACAGACGGGTATCAGCAAGAGTGAAAGGGAAGGTCTACAGGACGGTAGTGAGACCAGCTATGTTATATGGGTTGAAGACGGTGGCATTGACCAGAAAGCAAGAGACAGAGCTGGAGGTAACGGAGGTAAAGATGCTAAGATTTGCATTGGGTGTGACGAGGATGGACAGGATTAGAAATGAGTCCATTAGAGAGTCAGCTCAAGTTGGACGGTTGGGGGACAAAGTCAGAGAGGCGAGATTTGTGTTGGTTTGGACATGTGCAGAGGAGAGATGCTGGGTATATTGGGAGAAGGATGCTAAGGATAGAGCTGCAGGGAAGAGGAAAAGAGGAAGGCCCAAGAGAAGGTTTATGGATGTGGTGAGAGAGGACATGCAGGTGATGGGTGTAACGGAACAAGATGCAGAGGACAGAAAGATATGGAAGAAGATGATCCGCTGTGGTAACCCCTAACGAGAGCAGCCGAAAGAAGAAGAAGAGTGTTAGCTGAAAAAAAAAATCAGCTTGATTGTTTGATATTTATAAAATTACCAATAGTGTATATATATTTTAAAGACAGTGTTGTTAAACTTGGAATTATGGTTGTTTTCCTTATTAGTAGAATTTCAAACAAAAGTATCAGTGAAGCCAAAGTGCATGTGTTCATTTCAAATTCCTTTTTTGTACATTTTTATTAATTAACAAGAAGACAGGAAATATAGAGTAAATAGTACAATGGATATAATAGAAAATCATTTTTATTTTAAGCAAAGTTATTCCATCTTTATATCTAAACAATACAGATACTTTGGGTATTTATTAGTAATCATTAATTTGCATTTTTTCGTTATATTCACCAATGTAATAAAATTTGATTCTGTTGTATGCTGATGTACCAGGTGTAAATGTAGATATCTGGAATAGAGAAGTTTGAACAGAGAATGGATGTTCTGACACTTGGTGTAGGTGACATGTTGAGTAGAGATAGAGATGTGGGCACAGCACTGATAGTCTGGGTGAGAGCTGAGTGGAAGAAATTCCTGTGGCTGCCATTCAGCATTGAAGAAAACAGGAGCAGTATGCTGTATTGGAGTGAGACATGGACATTGAAGGCAGAACATGATGCAAAGGTGAAAAGAATAAAGATGGGAATGATCGGGTGTCGGAGAGAAAGAGGGAAAGAAAGAGAAAACCTTAATGTGGAAGGAATTTCTGTTATACTGAGGAGAAGCAGGCTACAGATGTTTGGGCCTGTGGTGCGAAAGGCAGGCGGATGATTGGGTGAAAAAGTGCACCAAGATGGAGGTGGAGGGTTTGAGACTGGTGTTGGTATCGAAAAATGATATGGAAAGAATGCATCTCACCCAAAGGATGCAAAGTGTGGAGGAAAGAATATACTGGGGGCAACTGGCTAATCTTAGTAAATGTAAAACATGGCCATTGAAACAATGAATTTTCCAAGCTCAAAAATACAGGATTTTTCATTATTGAAAAACGTATGTGAATAGATTTAGTTTCTTACCTCAGCACTTCACAATCAATTTAAACTTGCCATTTAAATGTTACAGTTTTAACAGATTCATTGGAGCTTATATCAATTTCACGCCTCCCCTTTTCTATTTGTTTTGTTTTCAATTTATAATTCTGTAACAGGGTCTTTGTTCAGCCTGCCGCAGGCACTCCACGAATCCTCCTACATGCCTCCCTTTTCTTCCAATCCCAGTCATCGTATCCAGATGTGCTGGGAACAGCACTGCAAGCTCCTACCAGAGGTTTTGGGACTGACAGCCAAGCGGGTTGCTAAGTGGAGCATTGAAGAGGTAAGTGATCAGGATTGCTTAAATAAAATGACATCCTGGCAGCCTGCTCTGATATACAAAGTACAGGAGAACACAACTTCCTAAAAATCAGTTACAAAAAAAAAAAAAATGTTGATGTGTATATCAAAAAAGGTCCTTTGACTCTATGGAAGAAGCTGCCATTGCCATTTCTCATTTATGCCTGTCGTGGTGCCTTCTGCATTGTGCTCACGATTTGATTTTCTTACAAGAATTGCATGAAAGCACTCCACCATGTGGAATGATGGGAGATGTACTCTGATGTAAGCAGGCTAAATTTTATTCTATGCAATTTTCAACAATATTTCTCTATCAACATTGATGTAAACACATTCACTCAGCCTTTTTTTCGATACAATTAATGGTCTGAAAAATTGCAAGGTAGTTTAGAGAGAAGACAACTTTTCAGTACCAAATAAATGTAAAATGATCATAACAAAAATGATTTATTACTTGTATAGCCCAAAGTTACACAAGGAGTGCTGCAATAGGCTCTAATAGGCCCAGTTTTTGGCAGTCCTCCAGCCTAGACTTCCTAGGAAGACAAGAATAAATTCCCCAAAAAAACAATACCCTTGTAGGGGAAAAACAAACGAAAGAAATCTTGGGAAAGGCAATTCTGAGAGAGCCCCCCCCACATCCCTAACCCATCCCTTCCAGGTAGGCTGGGCATGCAGTGGGTGTCAAAAAATGGGTTAAATAAAATATCACAAAAGAGAACACAAGTAATCCTCTTCACAGAGCTGGATGACCCATCTGTCATGGCTACCTCAGGAATACAATGCAGGAGTTCAATAGCAGTAGTACAAACTAGACAGCAAAATGTAAGATTAGATTATATCACGCACTAAATACAGAGGTATTGCATATGAGGATACAGATTTCTTTAGACTCCTGGAGACCTATTAGAAACATTATTAGAAAAAGAAACTAATACTGGGCAGATACCATCAATGTATCGCACAGCAAGTATTAAAAGAACAATCGTAATCGACTGTGTGGCACTACATGAAAAATCGATCATAGTCTAGTAAAATAGAGGGTTCAGCAGAGCAAAGTGGCATAGAGGGTTTACAGTAGGAAGTGGCACCTGTGCCACAGGTGTGTGCTGTGTGGGTGGCACAGGTGAGCATTACTTTAGGTGGAGTGTTGGTAAATTGCAGTAATGTGTCATGTGGTCTGGATGCATCTTTTCAGCTGCTTTTCAAAGCAAACTCTACTTGAGCCCCCTAAATATAATGTTGTGTATTGCTGTATTTTCTGGAGACACTGTAATATTTTTATTTTTATGCTGTTCTAATCAGTGCTGGTTACATAAAAATTTCTATTACAGATAATAAACAAAATTAGCCAATACTTTTGAGTACATTTTTATGAACAAGTATATATGCAGCAATAAAGATTTAAATAGCCATTGCAGTGATCTAATAGTAAAACTGGAACGAAAAAGCTAAGACTAAAACTCCAGATGGCTTTTAATGCACCAAAGTGTTGCTTTTTGAATGTCCTCCCAGTTACCTTCTGCTGCTGTGTGTGGCCTGCTAATGTCATGCACGTTGACACCGACTCGCTGTTTTCATTCAGGTGGCATGCTTTGTGGAGGGCTTACCTGGATGTAAAGAACACGCATCCATCTTCCGAAATGAGGTAAGAAGGCCTCTCATCAATCAGTCTGTCGTAAAAGTCATACATTTTTGTAATTTATTCCAAGTAGATTTGTAATTGTTTTCTTGTATTAATTGGGAGGTAAGCATAATATTGTGTATTTGTTCTTGGAAGTTGTAGTAATTAGTACAATACTCATTTTCTTGACAGCTGATAAATGAGCACCTTCATCTGTAGATTAAATATTCTACTTAGTAACATATTCTGTAAAGGACACTGACAAATTGATGTAAGCCTACAACTCTATTGTAGAATATGTTTACAGAATCACAAACAGTAAAATGTGCATCTTGACCTTTTTTTGTTAAATTTGTTTTGACTTGTTAATATTGAGCAAAATTATTATTCAGATTGAATGATTGCACTGCACTTGTTTGAACTGTCCAGCAGTTGTGCTCAGGATTTTGAAGACTGCCAGCCATCCACTCATTTTTTGGATTCCCATATTCGACATCAGTGTTGCAGACAGCCAAACTCTTCTGGCATTTGTATGCACAATGGCAGGATCGAGCCCTCGATGGCACTATTATAGACCTCCCCTCACTCAGCCTAACCAGCCCATCCATCTCTGGGATGCAAAATGAAACTGGCATATTTGAGAAAGGTGCACAAAGACAGAGAGGAGAATGAACTGCACATGCAGGGGACAAAAACAATCCAAAGAAGCCATGCAGTAGCAGCACTGACCGCTAGAATGGCCTCATGAATGGAGTATAACTTGAGTTAACATTTAAGTACAACTGAAATCAGAGACACTTCATTTAGTCACAAAATGCCATTAAAAGCTGTTGCTTATTAACGTATTTTATTAATGTCCTTGTTGATGGAGTGTGGGGAATTAAATCAATTTTTTTCCACTTTGCTGTTTGTAAGATTACAATATACCTTTTTAAAAATTAAACAAAATGCATATTTCTGAGGCAAGTAGTTTGTATAAAATTATACGGAATCGCTTGCTCACCTCAGTGCTACATGAATTATAATCCACCAGTAATGGCGCACTTCACGATAACATTCAGTGAATACACTTGACTCGAGCATTCCTAGTCCTCATCCTCTTTCTCTGTACGTTTAGCATTCGTTTGCTCAGAGGTTGACGCGCTTGCTGCTTCCTGAGCAGCTCTTCTGTTCTCCACCCTAGCGTCCCGCTTCTTCTCTTCTTTCGTCGGCATCTTTTCACGTTAAAACTGATTAAGTCAGTGTTTGTGTTGCAATTACTTAGTACGCTTTCTTTAATTTTTCACTTAAGCTGGCACTTAAGTCTTCACTCTGCCTCAAGAATGATTTAAGATATGAAGAGGTAGGGGAAGTGACGGCTAAGGTGGTAGGGATGAGAATGGCGCATGTGCTGCACGGCCACCCTGCTGGCTGCTGCCGAGAATTGATTCTACAAAAAATATAAAATAAAAAGAGGAATAACCTTGGAGATCAATCATCACCCTGAAAGCAAACCGTAGACGTCAGGTAGTATATGTGTGCCAAATTTCAGGTCAATTGGTCAAACGGTTTGCGAGCTACAGGGGGTTTAAGATCATGGACAGACAAGCGGACAACCACGGTAACGTATTATATATAAAGATTCTAACCTACTCACAGTGGACTCTTGTGTGGTGGTCCATAAGTCCATAAGCACGTGATACAGCTGAAGGCTGTCTGTGTGTCCCCACCACTTTGTGTGAGAGCACAGGCTGTTCTTGGCTGACACGTTTATGCTACCCAGCAGCTAATTGTACTGACCACTATAAAACCACCCGAAGTTCTCCCATTCTCTGCTGTTTTCTTTTGTTGGTATCGAACCATTTTCATTAGTCTGCGGGAGACATTCAAGTAATATCTCATTTTGCTGCAAACTCCCAATAATAAATTTTGAAGTGTAACTTGTTCTAGTGGAACACATTCATCTTCAAAAGCACAGACATGTACATTCATTCATCTCCCAAGCCCGCTTAACCTGAAATGCATAATTTCCTTTGCAGACTTGTCACATTTGGTTTTAGAAATATCATTTTTGGTTACCTATACATTCCAACTAAAGTAGATAAATGTCCTGCAAGAGAATGGAGCCATGATGGTGGTTAGCAAATCCTTCTTGCACTTTATCCGTATCTCATTTGCAATTAACATCAAACCAGGAAAATGCCCCCACACATAATGGATAAAAAGAAAATCTTGCAAGCAAATGTTACTTAAGGTTATTCTCTCTGGATAAAAAGTAAAGTGTACAATGTTATTTTCTTATCAACAGCAGATTGATGGAGAAGCATTCCTTCTACTCACCCAGGCCGACATTGTGAAAATTCTAAGTGTGAAACTGGGGCCTGCACTGAAAATCTACAATGCCATTCTCATGTTCAAGAATGCTGATGAGGAATGATGAACACTAACCTGCCAAAGGAATGGTCCGACTTCAAAGATTGAAAGGAACCAATGCTGCATCGTGGTCAGTAGGTTAGAGAGAACCTGAACAAAATGACTGTTGTGGGGAGAAAGGGAGCTTTTGAGTACATCTGTGGAAGTGCAAGAGCAAGTCAAATGGTCCTTGGTTGTAGAAATTTTTGCGTCCATGTACAGTTTGTAGAAATAAAAATTATATGAAAAACTTTTTTTAAACTCCCCTCATTCAAACTTGATTTTGTAAGCCATTTACACTGTGCTATGTCTACTTTGTCTTTTTTTTAATTAGAAAAAAGTATATTCTTTCTCAATACAGATTCCACACTGTACAATACATGAATACCATCAAGTCTACAAGTTTCCTATCTGAAGTTTTGGGTTGATTTTAAAGCCACTTTTGCAGAGCTTCCCTCCCATCATCAGTAAACTGATGATCTCCCCCAAGTTTTGCTACTCTTCTGTGGTTAAGAACATTGGCCAAATTGGGTAAGACCGTCTCAGTAAGTGCAGGACTGGCAGCTTGGCCAACTCTGACAAACTGGTAATAATGAATTGCACTGACATGAGTTAATGTTGGGCAAGCAGTGTCCACCTTAACCCCTCCATACCCCCCTTAAATATTCTACAAATGAGTATGGACCAGATTGTGGCCACTTTGCAAATTACAGGTGGCATTACTGAAATGGAAAAAAAACTACGTGTGTTTTGAACATGTGTGTAGTTAATCTTGCTGTTGTATTCACTTTGGGTATTTCTTATTGGCACGTTTATTCCCATCTCTTTATTGGAATAATCCTGTTGCTATGTACTGTGCGGTGTAAAATCGACTGCCCGAAATGACTCCAGATGGTTAAAAAAATGAAATCCGAGATCAAAGCAGAGGCCACCGACGAGGTCCGAGTCCGCTCGAAATCGCGTAGTTCCGTAGCCGTGCCGCTGCCGATGGGGACGTGCGACTGCGGCTGTGTAAATGAAGTGTACACTCAGTCAAGTTGACTTCCAAGTGTGTTGCGGTGGATTGTCAGCAGAGCGAATCAGCGCAACTCTCTCTCTCTCTCTCTCTCTCTCTCTCTCTCTCTGCCAGCTAATGAAGGAGCCGAAGTCCCATTCTTTCATTCCGTCTGACGTGCGGCTTTTCGCAGAATCACAAGGGCGCCGTAAAAACACCCCAAGAGCCGGTGCCCCACGCCCCTAATAATACACCACCCTTCCCCCAACACCCCCACCCCCACCGCGCCTTCAGATGGCACTTCAGAACAGCGGCCAAGATGACAGCATGGAAAATCAGTCCGTAGGTGAAAGCGCTTTGCCGCATTTGAAGTCGGAGAAAGAGACGGACAGACAGAGGCGGAAAGTAGCGCAATAAAGCTGGAAGCGCTATGGTTCGGAGCAGCTGGCACTCTTAAGGCAAGTAAACGGGATTTCTCTGTTCCCTTCCAACGAGGAGTTATCTTAAGGAATTTATCGCACAGCAGCTAAATGTGAAAATTAAGCTGAAACGGACCGATCTCGCTTAGGATTTCTCCACAGCCGCGGGACGCTTTCAACTCTTGTCAGGAAAACAATGAAAATCTCCGCTATGCAGTTTCTACACGAAATGGAATCTAAACGGCAATCGGTGGGCATTAAGGCTGCACAGTAACCCCACAGACAGACACTTGTGGTGGACGCTGTCCTCCCGAGAAACTTTTCTATTCAAATCCGATTCCATATGAAGGTTTTCTCCACTGCAGATAAATCGGTGCAGAAACAAAACTACGTTGGATGGGTTTTCAGATGCATTTTTACGTCTGCAGCTTCACGACACTCCTCTTATTCGCTTGAACTCCCAAGTAGCGTGGGAGTGACAACAAGTTTGACCTAAAAACATTTTTTTTTAATAAAAATCTACACTTTCTAACAGGAAATGTTTGGAAGGCTGAATCAGAAGGCGGTTGCGCTCGCGAAGACAAGCGTCTGACTCGCTGCGCCTTTTTGGTCAAAGTAATCAAAACGTGTGCCTTTATAGTGCCCGGCAGCGCGACAAGCAGGCGGCCTTTCGTGTTTAGTAAAAGGGCTTAGCACAACTAAAACGAGAAATACATTTATTATGCCTGGTTGTTCATGTACACAAAAATACCTTTAACCTGTCTAGAGAAATAAAAGTAATCTTTATATTTTTCACGAATCTGTACTTAGTATATCCAACCAGCATCAAATTCTAACCTGCTTATTCAGATGTGCTTCGGAAAGCCGGGGTCTGTCCTGTCCCGGTACCCTTGGAGAGAACAAGCCCTGGACGGGTCGCCAATGCATGACAGTCCACAACTATTAACCAGTTAAACTTGCTGCAATGCTGTTGCTGTCACTGTTCCCAGCTGCACCATCGCTTAGATTTATAAAATGGAGTAAATAATAATATTAAAAAAATCAATATCTGGAGTCTAACGGTCAGAAGCAGCTGCGGCACAAACACCTTCTTGATTACAAAAACTAATCTTCAGGCTGTCAAAGATTTTATTTATTGTCACGGTTACAATATAATAAAACCGACAAAGCAACATTCGTGCGCAGATGACAAGTGACCTTCGGCAGCGGCGGCCGATTCTTACACGCATTGGCAAAGCTGGGAGCAGGCGTGGGGGCGTCAAGCGCGAAACGGGGGTCGAACTGTGGAAGTACTGGAAGAGCCGTGACAAGGAAAAGGTAATACCTTTGAGACGTCTCTTTTGTAGTTATAACATTTTACTAATGGATTATACTGGAGAGTAAAAATAAATATTGATGATGTTACTCCTGAAATGATAAAAAGACCGTCGTTGTTCAAGTGTATTACGGGGAATATGAAAACTGTCGATATCATTAATAGTCATCATCATCATCGTCATTAAGGGCAAACTCACGCCCTCTTAAATTAACCTGAAACGCAATTGGAAAGACGTACGCAGACGCGGGGAGAACGTGCGACAGTGGCAGGGCTGACATTTGAATCGAAGTCTCTATCTGTGTAATGACTGTGCCACCGTGCCATTTGGTCGTTTATTTGGAATAGTAATATCATTACAATAGCAAGATCACTAGAATATCTTGCGTACTAATGCAAAATACGGGGTATTTTTAACAGTACCGTCGCCACCACTACTAAGTGTTGGGCGCCGAGCTGCAGCCCGTCAATGCAGCTTCACGGTTAGGACAGACACCAGCTCTGGATGGGGTGCACACACTCACACTTGGCAAATTTAAAGTCGCCAATTACATTAAACACAGAGAATATGTAAACGCCTTTATGAAGAAAGGAGCAGAACTGAGACTTCAGTGCAGTGAACACACTTACAAATAATAAAAATGTCTATCAGTCCATCCATTTGTAGATATAGGAAACCTGACATTTTTGTGAAAAGCCATACCATGAAGACCTTTATGTATTTCATCAGCAGTATTTGAGAAATTGCCTGAGCTGTACTTGCTAAGCTTTGTTGGGCTGAGTGGCATGTTCCTGTCAAACTGCTCATGTTATGATGTTCCATATCTGTTACACTATAGTTGAAGGACCTTGAAAACCACAATAAAAGACAGATAGCATCAGAAACTCATTAAGCCACATTTGACCTGGCAGAATATCACAAGTAATCCAAAATTATACTGTCACAGATTATATTACAACCATTAATGAGATGCTTTAAACAAAAACTTGCTATAACAAGGAGGTTACACGTGACAGTGTTGACTCTATAAACCTATTCAGTGTTATCCTAAATCACAAGTCAAAAAGTTCACAAGGAAAAAATAATTCTGAGTAATAAATGAAACCCCTTTACTACCCTTTAACTTTCACAGTCTAATTTTTTAGAAGGTTTTAAATTTAAGTGTTCAAGGAAGACTGAATATATGTCACTTATGAGAAAATTAGAGTATGGGATTAGGTTTACTGTTGTTTTGGGAGATGGTGATGCTGCACATATTAAGATGTAGGTAATACCGTAAAGAAGTAGAATTAACCAACTCTAAAAATATAATTATAAAATGAATATGTAAAAGAAAAAATTGTGAATGGGACAGAACTAACCCCTAAAGTTCTGCATAAATATTCCCATATGACAGTAGAGAAAAGCCAAGCAAAATGACACCTTTTATTGGCTAACTAAAAAGATTACAATATGCAAGCTTTCGAGGCAACTCGGGCCTCTTCTTCAGCCAAGATGTAATCACCCTAGTACTTCACATATGATAGATAGATAGATAGATAGATAGATAGATAGATAGATAGATAGATAGATAGATAGATAGATAGATAGATAGATACTTTATTAATCCCAAGGGGAAATTCATATACACCAGCAGCAGCATACTGATAAAAAAACAATCCACATAAAAGAAAGTGGTAGGAGTGATCAGTGAAATAGATAAAAAGGTAGAAAGATAAAGTCGTACATGTTTTCTCCAGATAAGATGTGCCATCTAGAAGTTTGTGTATTATTCCACTACCATGTGCTGGAGTTTTTATTTTCCTCTTCTCATTTGGTAACTTGTAGCATAGCCTACACTGTTTATAATACTTATGTTTAAGATAGATAGATAGATAGATAGATAGATAGATAGATAGATAGATAGATAGATAGATAGATAGATAGATAGATAGATAGACACTGTATGATCAATAGATAGGTATGAAAAGCTCTATATAAAATAAGGATATATTGATAAACAATACACTTGTTTGCATATAGATGTATATTTCTAGGGTGTGCATGTGTTGATGTATACACGTATGATTATAGAATATAAATAAATGTATACATCACAATACATTTTGTGTGTTACAATGAGTGTATTGCTTTGGTCCTGGCTATTTTCTTACTATTTTATTTTGCCAAAATACTTCAACTTCTGCAGCACACGTATTTTACTGCACAGAGGCCTACTGTGTTTGAGAATCGATTCATTTGAACTTTGCTGTACTGAATGCATTTTTATTGTGGAGATAATATCCTTAATTAATGACTATTTCACATTTCTACATATCCACTTCTCATTCTTTAACATTACTGTCTTTCCCTTTTTATTTCACTTTGCTATATAGTCCATAATGTTCTGTGTTTATATTGGCTTCTGCATTTTGGCTTACCTTGCTCAGCAGTCACAGTTCATCAAAATTTCACCATTTGGAAACATTGATGCCATCTGTGTATAACTTGAAAGAGAACATTTTTCTGTAAAAGGCAGTAAGCAATTTGAAATTATTTAGCATTTATTTGCTTTGAAATAGGAGAAATTATTCTATACTGCCTACAGCATCCTGCACTTTTATTTTCTGTGAATCCATATTTCATCAGCCAGTCCAAGGACATTGACTTCTCCCGGTTTGTTTTCTTCCTTTTTATAGGCGACATTGTTGCATCCTTGTTGTTTTTTTTTTTTTTTAAAAAGCGCCATAAAAAGGTCAAATTGGATTATAGTAAATCACAACATCCAGTCGGCAACAGATAATAGAAATGTCTGAGTTACGGTCCCAAGTCCGGCTCAGCCCAGGTCTCATGCCCAATGTGAACTTGAGGACCTCATTTTTCCTCATTTAAGGTACATATCTTTAGTGCTCATTTTTCGATCCCTCGGATGTCTTCATTAAAATGCACTGTGTGTTGGTCCTCACCTTTTACCTCTCACTCTATAACTGGTTTTAAGTCATTGATTTCTCATCGTTTGATTTTTTTCACGTATCACCATCAAAAATGGGTTGTCAAGATTTGCCTTTTATTGTATTGACCTTTTTTCAATCACACTTCAATTTCTTATTGAACATTATCCTTTTTTCTTCATTATTGATTAAAATCATGTATCATTAACTGCTGTCACATCTTTTTCTCTTCCCACTTCTTATTCGTTACTAATTTATTTTTCCTCACAATACACAGAGGCTTATTTTTTACATTTATTTCTAAACCAATTAGATTCAGCAAGGGAGCTCTGTCACAAATGCGTTGCATTTTTCAAATATTGATTGAAAACATTGGTACTT
Source organism: Erpetoichthys calabaricus (assembly GCF_900747795.2). Taxonomy (NCBI): domain Eukaryota; kingdom Metazoa; phylum Chordata; class Cladistia; order Polypteriformes; family Polypteridae; genus Erpetoichthys; species Erpetoichthys calabaricus. The sequence goes on from NC_041407.2 coordinate 80,700,741, forward strand.
TGTGAAGGAATACTTGCTCAGTAGTCACTCGCAGCACGTTAATTCTATTTATAATATTAGTTAAAGGGTAGGTCTGTCTGTCTGTCCCTTTTCTGAACATACTTTCTCCATCACAGGGCAAACTTAACTGGAAGGTCCAATCCAAAGTGAAAGGGAACTGATCAGAATGTATTTCGATTGCTTTTTCTGTTAATTTCTTGTGTGTCGTGTTGCACACAAAACACGTTTAGAATACAGTAATCTTTTTAGAGGATTTAAGTAAATATGTGGGGTCTGTTTTGGCAGTTATACCCCTTCACCCCTGACTGTGGTTGGTTTTTGTAAAAAGCTTGTGTTGTAAAAAAATAATTTCAAGTGATAAAAACAGGAATCAAGTATAACAGAAAAAGTACAGCTAATGTCCGAGCAATTGTGAGCTGTTATGAAAAAAGAAGTTTGATACTTGAAATTTAAGTAATTCCTGATAAAAAAATCGATTTGTTTAAAATATAAGCATTGATTCTTGATGACAGTTGTGAGTAATACACAAGTGGAGTGGGATATTCTTCAACTGTGCATTTTAGAAAGAAATATGAGGACTGGTGTGCAGAGCATGACTAAGCTGAAGCTAAGGAATAAAAGGAGGTGAAAATTAATGACACCATACGTGTCACATTACCTTTCTGGTGCAATGCAGAAGTTACTATCGTTCATGAGATTATAACATAACAGAACATTCTCAATTCTTGGCTTTGGCATGGCAGTGCCTATCCCAGTGGCACAAGTCAGGGACCAGTCCATTGTAAAGCTCACTTACGCACATGCCCACACTTACAAAGGCACGACTCGGAATTCATATTTAACCTACTGAGGAATGAAAACTAGAGTACCCTGGGCAACCATCAAGCACTAGCAGGGACAAAGTGCAGCCTCCTCGCAGACAATAATCAGGCACAGGATTTGAACGGAGGATCTAGGAAGCAGCAACGCTAACCATTGTACAGTGCCAGTGTGCCAGCCTCCCTTTATTACAGTACGGCACTGTGATCCATATTTAAATGCATTTCTACAAAGCTTCTGCTTACTAATTTAGGTAATGTTTTAAACTTTTTACTTCTATTTTAGTTTCTTGGTTTTTTCCAACCCCAGTTTTTCTTTTTCTTCACAGATTACCTTGAAAAATGACTGCAGCCACCGGAGCTTGGGTGGGGCAGGCAATGAGGCGACAGGAGCCTTCGAATTTAGTTGAACCTGCCCCATTCCGCCAGCGGCGTTCCAGGTTCAGACGGTGGCCTCGGAAAGAAACCTCAGTCAAAGGAAAGCTGAGAATCAAGTCCCCCTCGGGAGCTTTTCTTATCCTCGGAGTGTTTGTCGTGCTTGTGGGTGTTGGAGTGGCAGTGGCGGGCTACTGGCCAAACAAAGGACAGAGGGGAAGTGAGGATTCCCGTTCCAGCAGCAGAGCAGTAGGAGTAAGGAACATCTTGTCTGCCCACAGCCGGTTACAAAATGATCGGATGAAGCTGCTGGGACCAGTCATAATGGGAGTGGGGCTTTTCATTTTCATCTGTGCCAACACCATGTTGTATGAAAACCGTGATAAGGAGACTCGTTTGCTCCTGACTCAGCAAATTATGGATTCTATGATGGCTGTGAGCCAGTCAGCAGGGCAAGATGGCATAGAGGACAGGAACACTCATGGATTGACTGGCATGGGCTCTCCTGATTTAAATATCCGATGCCTGGATGTGCTGAGTGGATCAGATTCGCCGACAATGCGAGCAAAGTCTGATCATGTGGCCAAGTGGGCAGAGTGTTGCAGGCCAACTATCCTGCAAACCCAAGTGCAGTTCATTCAGCAAAAGGAACATTCCCCTTCACTGTCCCTTCATAGCATCCACTCTGATTCATGCAACTCCAGTGACGGAAATGTCCACATCCTTTCGTGTGCAGAGGATATGCCTGGCACTCCCATTTCAGCTGCTAGTGCGCTGTTGCTTCCTGTGATCAAAGTTAACAACTGGCCAATTGAATCCGGAAATGGGTTCCACGGAGTGACGGTGCAGTCTGCTGAAACTCCTACAGAGATTCCTCCAGGTATCGAAAGTGGCACGGCTGTGATAGGAGACAATTTTAGCAGAGGTCATGTTGTAGTAAACATGGATTCCTTCCCAGTGCAAAATGTGTTGACCAAAAAGCTCTGCCCTCCAGAACTAAGCAGGAAGGAATTTACCTCAGACACTCATATTAATATGGCGGGCCATTCCAAATCTTTAGATTTAGGCCAAGTTGGGTTACATTTAGTAGCTCCTATGGAGGAGAGGAAAAACCGCAGCTGGCCTCGGTTAGACCTTTGCAATATCAAGTGGTATACAAAACTGGGAGAAAGGGAGGACACAATGGATAAGCTTTTGGATCAGTTGGAGCAGCAGTTATATCAGTGGGAGCAGAACTGTAATGAAACGTGAGGAGGACCAAGATGAAGCTAGAATGATCTTCCAAGAAAGCTGGAAGTGACAATAAGTAATCACCATTTTGAAGAAGTCAGTCAAATCTTTTTATAAGAGGTAGAGCCTTTCAGCTGTAAACTCCTCACCGTGAGGAGTTTATATTCACATGGGAAAACGTTCACCTACAGTACCTGTACTTGCGAGGAGGTTTAGCTTTCATTTTTTTCTTATTGATGTAGAATATTGTTGTGTTTTAAAAGAGTTGCTTTGTCTGAAAATATTTATAGAATGCTCAATCAAATATATTTTTGCAAAAAGAAACAAGTGGTCAATGACTGCTGTGTATTCGTTAAAAAAAGTCCTTAACTGGATTAGCCAGGATTTTTTTTCCCCAAAATTTTAAATGGAAAAAAAGAACAAACTTTTCTAAATAAAGGTGCTTCACAATATACAAGAAAAAGCCATCTAATTATTTGATGTGTTTCTTGAATTAGCACTTGACTTGATTCTCATATGCTTTCATGGAGAAGCGAGCCAAACTCCAGAGTTCATTTGAATTCATCCTGAAGGCTCCTCAGGCTGCGTTTTCATTAGTTAGACATTTTCAAATAAGAGCTCTGGTGACTATGCAAAGCACCTTAAAGTACACTGGAGAGGCTGCTAAAGGGCAGGGAGAGCGAAAAATCAGCAGCAGTTTATTTCGATTTTTTTGCTTTTGTGCATTACTGAATGAGATTAAAGTTCAACTGCTCTTTATTTGTATATTTAATATATATATATATATATATACTGAACTGCAGGTATAATTTAATTCTTTAGATGACTTACATAATATATCATTATAAAGGATATTGGTATAAACAGTAGTATAATTATTTAGAAAGCTGATGTACAGTTTATATTCCATGTACAGTGTAAGATGTGGTTTATTTTTTGAAAAAATGACTTTTTTTCCATTTGTATTGAATTATTTCAGATCTAGTATTTATTTATTTTGACATCTGATATATCTAATATATAATAAACATACTGTACATGATTTAATCAATCACATATAGGATATAGCCAGTACACAGCATATTGAATATACTGTATATGGGCATCCTGTAATTTGAATATATTTGTATAAATTGTACTTAGGAATTTTGATAGCTGTAACTTATTTTAAACATATAGTATTTAAATAACATTAACATGTTTATTTATACTGATAGTACCATTCACAATTGAACCCACTTGAATAGTTCTTTATGTCTGAAATTCATTGAATACTTCTGGATTATTGGCATTTTAATTATTTTGATATCTATTATCCACTGTATTTTTGAAATAGAAGAAGAGAATATTGTTGTTTTTTTTTTAACATTTTCATGTATCCAAGTACATAGAACATATTTAGATACAGTCTAAATTTTATTATTTGAATATGTGAATAATGGAAAATACTCTTTAACAGAATATATTTTGATGACATGTAAGTAATTTGAATACTGAAAAATGAATTAATCAATCTGACTAAAACAAGTACATTCTGCTCAGCATCAGAAAATTTGGCTAACATTTTGGAATAGCAACTGTATTATTCTGTATTTATTTGTTACTTATTTGTGGGCAATTAATGCATAAAAAAAATGATGTAATACCAGTAAAGGTGCCTTATCTTGTAAATACTCGTATAACATTCTTTCTAAATCTGATTCTGAGGTGTCAGATGACTCAAGAGCCTAAAAAGCAGACTATGAGAATGAATAGATGCATGCCTGTTTGAGAATGAATTTATATTTGTATCTCTTTATTTTTCTGATGTTTTTCTCCAGAGAAACTTGAAATTTTCACTACATAATGTATTGGGTACTACAGAGGAAACTGAGTACAGGCAAATGTAGTGACACGCTCAGGGTCAGACAGGCAGAAAACGGTGGGGATTGAACTGGTAACTGGTGCGGTTTGCCGTCAGACATATTGAAAACAAGGCCATAGTGATTATACATTTTCTTATTGTTAACCTAATAACTCTCTTTTTGTGCTATTACAAGATGTACAAGATGCTTTAAGTAGGAACTAACCATGAATAAATTCTTAGTATTTCAATTGTTGTTCTACCAATGGTTCCCATTGGTTTGTTGTTCATTGGTTACTCTAACATGGTGTTCATGAAATAAACTTAAATAAAAATATAGTAACAGTAACAAAGAAAAGAGTATAGAACATGATGAGGAAAAATATGTGAAAATGTGGCTTCCACATGCAGTGACTATCTGGAAGAAAGCTTAGAGGTTGAGGGTCTCCAAAACTTTCTTTGACTACCTGCTAATTCCACAGAATTACCAGTCCACGGTCCTTGGCCCTCTAAAAAGCTGCTGTGTGACATGGGCAGCTCTCTCTGCTTGTCTGATGAGAGCAGCCGAAGGCACCCTGGAATGCTGGCTTCTTTTTTTTTTTTGTTACTGATAGATTTTTGGGCCGCATTCCAGGAGAAAGAGGGCCTGCTGTGGCAGACTGGTTGTATAGTGGGAACCAAAAAGTTTTTCAGAGATTTGAAACAAGAACATCAGGTGAACACAGACACCCAGAGTGTCGAAGCCCAAAGCCCTTCTGGCTATTTGACAGAGAGCACGTGGGCCCGAGCCGAGCAGGCGAACTGGATTGAGAGCTTTCTGCCTTGTGTGTGTCGAGCACTTTCTGTATGTGTGAAGTAGGCACAGGGAATGTTACCTCTCCACTTCAGTGTGCCAGATGCAAACGCTCGGTCTCATCCAAAGTGCTTGATCATACTTTTTCAGTTGGTTATTTATTTTGGTAGGCTTTGATCACAGAATTTTAGAAACCACAGGCAAAAGGCAGGAATAAAGCCCACCAACGAGGAAATAAGCTGTGATTATTAACAGAGGTTGGCAGCCAGTTGTTGACGTGCCTTTGGCACGCTTGAAATTTCTTGTATCCTCACTTTAATAGTCTATTAAGGAAAGTCATAAGACTTTTCTCTCTTTTAACAGCAGCTGCAAAGCAAAAATATAGCAAGGAAAAGACCACCAATAATGGTGTTCATGTGAGTAACAGAAATCTTAGTAAGGACTTTGAGAAATATGAGATTAACGTGAAATTGGTTGCTTTAACTTGACTCTGACTTGACTTGTCTAGGTTTGATATTTGTAGTTCAAAAAATAGAAGAAATATTTCAATGCTTTATATAATGTTTTAAAATTGCAAGTTAACTTAACGCACACATCTCTGAGATAAGGTAAACCAGAGCAGGCAGAGAAAAACCCATAAAGACATGGCAGAACATGCAACTGGTGTCCTGAAATTAACTAGTGCACGACCCCAGAGGTTTAACCTGGGAGGCATCAGTACTAACCACCTGCCAAACAGAGTTTAACACGGGGTAACACATCCAGCTCTGTCAATGAAGAGCTTCAAAGAGAATGGCAAAGGAAATGTAACTTTAATCTTACTTTGTCCAAACTAAACAAAAATGTTATGAAATAAATATCTTATCTTGGTTTCTATCCACTTTTCTTGAGGTGGGTTGTGAAAAAATATCTGAAAGTAGGCCTCTCTTATAGTTTGAGGACATCTCCAGCAATCTCACCACATTACAAGGAGACCATTAAAGGACAATTAAAGGCTGGCACTCGTGATGGTGAAAAAAGGCCTGGGCGATGGTCTGAACATTGTGCTTACTTTGCTAAATCTGCGGCCTGGTCTTAAAAGACTCCATTATCCATGGTCTTTTCCTCTTTGTAGTGCCTTACTGGTAATGCAGATTGTACGTGTAGTATATGATGTTGACGTATCCCCCTTAAAGAGCCTTTTGCTGAGTATATGTAGAGCACCCTTCTGGTCACCTTTGCTGTGTGGACTGGCAATGCTCTTTCCAGACTTCAGAAAAAGTGAGCAATTCCTTACTGAGGACTGCAAAAGCAAGAGGAGAGGCCAGAGAAGTCTGTTATGAGCCATCCTCTCTATTTCATTGATTGAGTAATTGGTGAAGAGAAACACCTTTTAGTTTTTAAAATAAGCTTGAGGATGACTGAAGCTGCTACTTGTTCTCTGTACACTTTCTCGCAACATAATTTACACACACTTAATTTAATTAATTTAATTTAAATAGTATAATAATCTGCGGTGGGTGGGCACCCTGCCCAGGATTGTTTCCTGCCTTGTGCCCTGTGTTGGCTGGGATTGGCTCCAGCAGACCCCCGTGACCCTGTGTTCGGATTCAGCGGGTTAGACAATGGATGGATGGATGGATAGTATAATAATTTTTAGAGTGAAGGCTATACAGTCAAAATGTTGCGTCTGTTATCTTCTTTTATTTTTCAGCATTTAAATAACCTTTCATTTAGCACAATCAAGTTTATAATAAATGTGTTTATAATGAAAACATTTAGTTTTGCAAAACAAAGAAGGGATAGGATTGTGTTTCATATCATCTGCTGTGTTTATTTTCACTATTATTAAAGTGGACACTAATTCATATTTGTAAAAATGAATGTCTAACCATGCAGTAATAATTAGGGAAATTAGTCACAATGTTACTGGAAACAGAGGGCTAAAGGATATGCGTACAAATGAATCTGGGCCCTCTGATTGGCTGGGTTGTCTTTGTTTGTTCCATTAAGATATATAAAAATGATGGTGGCACGGTGGCGCAGTGGGTAGTGCTGCTGCCTTGCAGTTAGGAGACCTGGGTTCGCTTCCCGGGTCCTCCCTGTGTGGAGTTTGCATGTTCTCTCCGTGTCTGCGTGGGTTTCCTCCCACAGTCCAAAGACATGCAGGTTAGGTGGATTGGTGATCCTAAATTTGCCCTAGTGTGTGCTTGGTGTGTGTGCACCCTGCAGTGGGCTAGCTCCCTGCCTGAGATTTGTTTCCTACCTTGTGTCCTGTATTGGATTGGCTCCAGTGGACCCCCGTGACCCTGTAGTCAGGAAATAGCGGGTTGGATAATGGATGGATGGATGAAAATGATGGAGTGAGGACACTCCTTTCACTCACTGTATTTTGGCATGGGACCCCATTATGACATAATACGTTTCCCACATGCCATGCAAAAGTTGATGTTTCATTTTTATTTGTTGCACCAATACGCAAAATTGATTTCTATAAAAAATACAATTTTTACCAGACAGAATATATTCTCTATGAAAAACAGCAATTTTACAAATTTGAATGAATGCATGACATTAAGCTTCTTTTCATCAAAGGAGATTCAGATTAGTTCAATTTTGAACTTGCAATATTAAGTGCTTTCTGTGTAAACAGTAGAGAGCTAAATCATAAAAGCTAGTGATTCACCAACATGAAAATTCTTGGAGAAGCCAAATTTCAGAATACGCTGGGCCAATAACTAAATACCTTACCTTTTTTCATTATTTCTTTGCCCATTTCTATGTGTGCCTTTGCATATACAGTATCCTCAATTCAATTGATTTCACTTTTAATTTATGCTTTTCTTTATTTTTTTTATTTTATTGATTTTATTGAAATCACACAACATTCATCCATCCATCCATCCATTTTCCAACCCGCTGAATCCGAACACAGGGTCACGGGGGTCTGCTGGAGCCAATCCCAGCCAACACAGGGCACAAGGCAGGAACCAATCCTGGGCAGGGTGCCAACCCACCGCAGGACACAAACAAACACACCCACTCACCAAGCACACACTAGGGCCAATTTAGAATCGCCAATCCACCTAACCTGCATGTCTTTGGACTGTGGGAGGAAACCGGAGCGCCCGGAGGAAACCCACGCAGACACGGGGAGAACATGCAAACTCCACGCAGGGAGGACCCGGGAATTGAACCCAGGTCCCCAGATCTCCCAACTGCGAGGCAGCAGTGCTACCCACTGAGCCACCGTGCCGCCCACACAACATTCCATACAAATAAATCAATTTTTGCAAAAAAAAAAGATCGTAAAACAAATCAACCCTGACCCCTGAGAAAAAGAGCTAAGCCAGTAGAGTAAAACTTAAGGCTAGTAAAAATAAGTAAATAGATGAATTAATAAGGGAATAATGATAAATGGAGAAGAAATAAAAAGGGGGAGAGAATCTGCTTCCTCAGTGCTTTAAAAGCTTATTCTAATATGTTATTGACAAGGGGGCTCCGCCCCCTGCTCGCTTCGCTCGCCTACCCCCGGTGTTGGGTAACCCAAAATACATCGATGAATGTATGAGATACTGTATATTGGAGTGTAAAGGTGTAGATGACGAACAAAGGAAGTATATTCATTAATCCTAATGAATGTCCACTAATAGTGGACTCATTATAGAATGCGTTGTCAGCTAATTGGCGGAATTGTTTGTCAGCCGTCTGTCGTTCCTTTCTTTGCCGTTTATCTATTCACTCTGCTGTTTGAGAGGCGCGTTGTAGGCGTCTACGTTCATTAATTGTATTCAGGCGGGCTCGCTTCTGTATGTATCTCCGTCAGTTGTGGTCGTTCGTTTTGAACCGGTGCCTGCTTTGCTTCCGCAGTTTCAGACGTGCGTTGTAGGCATCTATGTACATTGTCTTTGTCCATGCGGGCTCGTTTTTGTAGCTCCGTTAGTCGAGCTGTTTGGTTTTGGAGCCGAGACAGTTTTGCTTCCGTGGTTTCAGACGCGCATTGTAGGCGCCCACGTCTATTGTTTTTATCCATGCGGGCTTGCATCTTTGTGGACCTGTGGGGCCTCCGTAGGTGTGTTAGAAGCGCGTGGACCATGCTGTGTAGTGTGGCCGTTTAGTTCAGAAGTGCGTTGTAGGAGGCATGCGCCTTTCGTACTTTCATGCGCCTTCCGTACTATCTTTGTGGACCTGTGGGGCCTCTGTAGCCTCTTCCGTTTGACTCTGGGGTGCAACACGGAATCTTCTTTTTTGTGTGGCTGTGTCGTTACCTATGGGCGCGTTGCCTCATTTCTTATTTACGTTAGTTGAGCTCCTTCGTTTTTGAGCTGTGACTCCTTCATTCTCGGTGGATCAGACTTCGCTCGCTGTCGGCGCCTGCGCACTATGTCTCCTGCGTCCATGGGCATGCCATGTACCTGCGTCCATATCCGGTTTACCATTCTCGGTTAGTAATATGGATTAGATCCTGCCAGGTTTTGAAAATTTTCTGCACAGATCCTCTAAGTGAGAATTAGATTTTTTCCAGTTTCAAATAGTATACAACATCAGTTACCCACTGACTTAGAATAGGAGAGTTAGGATTCTTCCAGTTGAGCAAGATAAGTCTACGTGCTAATAGTGTAGTAAAGACCATTACAGTTTGTTTGTCCTTCTCCACTTTAAGCCCCTCTGTGAGCCCACCAAAGACAGCTATTAGTGGGTTAGGAGTGATTGTGACACTAAGGCAGTCTAAGAAGCACTTAAAGATTTTGGTCCAGAATGATGTTCATTTGGTGCAGATCCAGAACATGTGGCCTAATGAGGTAGGAGCTCGATTGCAAAGTTTGCAGGTTGGATCCTGCCCTGGAAATATTCTGGACGATTTTAAGATGTGCTCGATATATAATTTTGAGTTTAATAATTGTATGCTTTGCACATATGGAGCTTGAGTGGATTCTCTGCATTGCTACCTTCCACTCCTTTTCTGAGTGAGAGATCTTTTTTCCCATTGTCCTCTTGGATCTTTGAACGGGAGGAACTATAAAATAATTTTATATATTGCAGAAATGCTGTCTGATCAATATTTTTTCCAGCATCAAGGTAGGTGGGAGGTGAGGAAAATCGGGCAGATTCTGTTTAACAAAGTTTCTAATTTGAAGATAGTGAAAGAAATGTGTTGCTGGAAAGTTAAATTAAATTTATGCTTTTCAATTAAATTGAATTATAAAACTGTAAGCTGATTAAAATGAATTTGTTATTGAAGTAAGCCTTTCCAAAGATGACATATTTAAAAAAATATGAATTTAAAACAGATAAATGAAACAAATACATAAAACAATAAAAAAATAGTTTTGTAAATAATAAATAATGACATACAGTATATAGGTCCATCAACTAGTGAACGCTTTCCTCTCATGTTGACAAACAGCTTAACCAGCAGAAGAGGGCAGGTGATAAAGGACCAACTTGGCAACATGCCTTGGCTAAAGTGGCACTTTACTCTTGAACTTTCTATAACCAGCACAGGAGAGTAACAGAAACAGCATCACATACATGTATTCGTTCGAATTCTAAACGTGCCATTTTTAACCAAATATTTTCAGTGTCCAAAAATGTGAATACTTTCTTTGGCTTATCCGGTCACAGTTTGCTCATTTAGTGCTTTAATATTCCTGAAAAAAATTAAAGATTGTTATAAGGAATGTGCATAATGTTTACTGGATTATTAGTAATTCTGTAAACTAATAACAGTGATATAATTATTTGAGGGCGGCACAGTGGAGAGGTGGTAGCGCTGCTGCCTCGCAGTAAGGAGACCCGGGTTCACTTCCCGGGTCCTCCCTGTGTGGAGTTTGCATGTTCTCCCCGTGTCTGCGTGGGGTTTCCTCCCACAGTCCAAAGACATGCAGGTTAGGTGGATTGGTGATTCTAAATTGGCCCTAGTGTGTGCTTGGTGTGTGTGTGTGCCCTGCGGTGGGTTGGCGCCCTGCCCAGGATTGGTTCCTGCCTTGCGCCCTGTGTTGGCTGGGATTGAAAATGGATAGATAATTATTTGAATTTGTTTATTATTAGGCAGCACAGTAGCACAAGGGTTAAAAATATTGTCTCATAACTGCAGTGTTCGCGGCTTGTGGAAGTGAAGAAAAAACATTCTCAAACCTTTTTCAATTTTAAGTGGTTTATAAAGTTTTAAAAGCAACACAAGTATTCCTACAGGATCATATTGGTTTCCTGCCACATCCCAAAGATACACAGGTATTTGATTGTATTGCTATGTAGGAATTAACTTGGGGGAAGACGCCAATGGGGTTAAGTTACACATTTCAGTCTCATCTCTAATTCCTTCACAAACCAACTGGCATACTCAGTCTGTACAAAAAAAGTGATCATCTGTGAGTCTACTCTGCATATTTTTATGAAATGAAGTATACTGTACGCCTGAAGGCAAATATATGTACAGCTAGAAAGACCACATACAGGCCTATCTGCCAAACTGTGCTAAGGGCCTCTTAAACTGTGCTGAAACAGCACTATATAAAGCTAAGAAAGTTGACAAATTAGAGGAGACCATTTAGTCCAGGGGTAGTCAACCTTTTTATACCTACTGCCCACTTTTGTATCTCTGTTAGTAGTAAAATTTTCTAACCGCCCACTGGTTCCACAGTAACGGTGATTTATAAAGTAGGGAAGTAACTTTACTTTATAAAATTTATAAAGCAGAGTTACAGCAAGTTAAATCATATAATAATAATTACTTACCAAGTACTTTATGTCGGATTTTTGCTAAGTTTGGCAGAATAAATCTATAAAACAACTTACTATAGTTAAATTAGTCGATTAGTATGTAATCGCTGTGCCGTTTGGTTGCTCCGCTACTGCCCACCATGAAAGCTGGAATGCCCACTATTGGGCGGTAGGGACCAGGTTGACTACCACTGATTTAGTCCATTGATCAGCTAATAGCTAAGCTGTCCCAATATTTCATCTGGACACTTCTTAAAACTTACCAAGGTTTCTGGTTCAGCTACATGTCTCAGTAGTTTGTTTCAAATTGCCACAACTCTGCATAAAGAAGTGCTTCCTGGATTCAGTTTTAAGTGCACACACCCTTAATTTCCATATTCATGTACGTGATTTGCTATTAAGTTGAAAAAACTTGTCTGGATGTTTCTTTTTATCAATGGCTTTGAGGATTTTGAAGACCAGGATTAGGTCCTCACCCAGTCTCCTCTGCTTGAGACTAAACAGGTTTGTTTAATTCTCCGAGTCGGTCACAGCAGGACACAGCCTTAAGTCCTGGGATGCTCCTGGTTGCTCTCCTCTGCACAGCTTCAAGTGCTGCTATGTCTTTTTTGTGCCGTGGTGACCAGAACTGGACACACTACACCAGATGCGGTCTCACTAGTGCATTGTATATTCTGAGCATCAAATCCCTAGAGTTATATTTAACAGTTTTTATGATATAGCTGAATATTTTATTAGCTTTTTAATCACTTCTGCACATTGCTTAGATGATGAGAATGTTGTGTCAATGTAAAACTCCTAAATCTGTTCCAGAGGTTGCTCCCTGTAGGACACTATCTCCCTTCTTTTATTTGTAATTGATGATCCTTCTGCCCACATGTAGCACTTTGCACTTTTCTACGTTAAACTGCAAGTGCTTGTGAAGATTGTTCATATCTTTTCAAATGTTTATGCTGCCCCATCCATATCCTCTGACCCTCCAATGTATTTTTATTTAATGAAAAAATGAAAGCTGGGTTTTAAAAGCAAAGTAAGCAATAGCATATTTTGCAGAACTGAAAGATCCTAAGTAGTGTGCAATTTATCCATTTCAGAAACATTCAACTTTTCTTTCAATTTAAATATTACAAAGAATCAAAGCAAAAATTCACTTTCAATGTTTGCCTATAACTTCAATAATCCTGTTTGAAAATAAAATTGGTGGACTGCGACCCACACACAGGGTGATCAGGTAGATCCTTCTGCCCAACTCTGTGCTCTAATATTACGGCAGTTATACATTATTACCAGGACACTGTTAAAAGCTACCATCTTTTATAAAGAAGCATTCATTATAAGGATCTTCCAAATCTGCTGACTCATTAAGTCCTTTTGATGTTTCCGTTACAAAATATTTACCACGCTCTGACTGTTCAGATTTGCTAATGTTGTAGTGGGATGCATTTCCTTAAAAAGATGAATGACGGTACTGAAAAAAATAAACGAATGAACTTTCAGTGGGTGAGTGATTTACACTTCTGTAGGCAAAAATGTTGTTACTTCATCACATTTGATGACGATAAGGACATTCTGTCAGTCATTAAAAAAATTACACTTCAGACTTGGGAAGCATACAAGCTATATTGTGTGTGTGTGTGTGTATTTCTAATTGTTACCCTAATTAAAAAAATTAAACTCTCGCACCTTCTTTTTTATTGAATATGGTAAAAGAAAAGTATTTCCCTTTATAGCAATTATGCTCAGCAAGTCTCATTACCAGCCAAATTTCTTCTCCTTATTAAGTTTTACTGTACCTCGTGGGCATAGATGGCATCTTTTCGTGAGCTCTCCTCATATGATGCTTTTCTCATTTCCAGGATGCCTTTCTGAATCAGGCTGCAGGCTGTAAATCCCCAATGCCTGTGGCCTTCACATGCCACTCATCCAGGACATCACCACGCTGGTCCTAAAATGGCCAGATGTTCACTGACTCACAGAGTGACAGAAATTAACGGAATCAACAAACTTCTTGTATTGACAATGAAAAGTTGTAAAGACAAAGCATAATTCTTTTAATTACTTTCACAATAAATGTACATAGTTTAGTCTAAAGGGAAACAACATGATGTAATACTGCTGAGCAGGCCAAGCACAATAAAATGAAACATTTCCAGAGGGAAGAACACATAATACTTCTCTTTAGGGTCCACACCCCAAGCCAGTAATCACAGAATACTTAAATGAGTCCTAATATAGACATTGAAAAAAACAGCACATTTCGAAAACCTGGCTGCAAAATAAAGTCCTGCTGTTAAACAGCTCCTTATGCACAGTTTAGGGGAGACACAACTTCAGACAGCTTTACTGAGACGTGTCTTTTAAAGCACCAAGAAAAGCAGTTTAGAAGATAAAGGATTCCAGGCAGATGTGCACATACAATACGTTATATTATCAAGGAGCAAGGGCACCGAACTTATCTTTACAACTTTTAATTGTCTGTGTGGGGAACAGCCCGGACACAGACAGGTAGACATGATGGTTTCACCACACACACGTTTATTTACAATATTTACAATTATCACAGTGCACAAACCCAGTGCCGCAGCACCAATCACCCCTTAAATCCTGGCCACACAACACAATGCCTTCTCAGTCTCTGGTCCGCCTCCACTCCTCTCCACTGAGCTTCGTCCTCTTCCACCCAACTCTTGCCATTGAATGGAGGGAGGCAGCCCCTCTTATACACCCCCAGATGGACTCCAGGTGCTTCCCGAGGAGCCTCCGTTGACACACCCCTGTGTGGCGGAAGCTCTGGCTGTGTACCCGGAAGTCCTCCGGGTGTCCCCAATCCTCTTCCCCCCAGCACTTCCGGGTGTGGCGGAAGTGCTGAGGTCCAGGGCTCCCAAGGCATCGGGGCGCCCCCTGGCGGTGACCACGGGCCCCTACAGGGTTGAGCTTCCAAGCTCTGTACCCGTGGCCCCCAATAGAACCAGGGCGGTCGCCTCCTCGTGTTCTGGAGGAGGCGCAAGCCCTCCTCCGGTCCTCCTGGGCATCCCGGCCGGGCATGAATCCCAGCCAGGTGCCACATCTGTTATTGTATTAAGTATCGTACTGGATTAGAGAAACTATTTAATTCAATTCAACTTAATTTTATTAAGCAAACATCCAGTTATTATCCCAATACAATATACAATAATTACCAATATAGTATAGATAACAAATACAGATTTCAGATTATTAAGAACTAGTCATTTAGCCCGTTACAATAACGGGCGCTAGAACAGTAGTGCATAAACATTAGTAGGAACAGTCTATATTAAATGGCAAGGGACTTTGAACTCATGCTTTTTGTTGGTCGTATTTTTCTTTCTTTCAGCCTTTCTTTTGTTGATGTTTACTTGCTGAGCTGACCGTTCTTCGTGGGCTGCCGCCGTGTATTGTGTGTCTTTAATTTTCTGTGACAGTAATACTGTCTTGTACGGCTCTGTTCAATAAGGGCGCGTAGATAATTTAGTTCAAATGGCTCTGGAATATGTGAAGAGCAACAGGTGCAGATCTTTATTTACGCACGCCTTTATTCGCTGCGCCCAATTGAGGTCGTCCTTTTGAGGCTCGCCTTTTTGTGCGCACCCTTACTGAAGGATGCCTATGTGCGCCTTTATTGAAGGATACCGTCTTGTACGTCCGCTGGCTTGTTCATCCGTAATATACGTCCGTACGTCCGTAATATACCTTTAATTTTCTCTGACGGTAATACAGGCGTGCGCGTCGGTAATATGCCTTTAATCTCCTCTGACAGTAATACTGGCTTGTATGTGGCTGTAATATGCGTCACTGTATTGTGTACCTTTAATTTCCTCTCGCAGTAATACTGGTTTGTATTTCTGTAAAACGACTGTAACTTTCTCTGACAGTAATATCGTGCGTCGCACCGTGCCCCGCGCATGCGCACTTCACCAGAAGACACACACACATGGACACCTGGACGCACACAGGGATTTTATTAAAGAGGATTATGTTGGTAATGTGAATGAAGTGTGTATATGTGCCTTTTATTCAGTGGCGTAGCTAGGGGGGGAGCATGGGGGGACATCTGTCCCCGGGTGCAGCATCCAGGGGGCACCAAATTTCCCTTCCCCATTGCATTTTGGCAAACAGGAGGGGGCGCGAAATCTTCAGTTGTCCCCGGGCGCTGCAAACCCTAGCTACGCCTCTGCTTTTATTTCCATTATTGTTTATTAAGCACCTTCAGCAGTTCATGAAATTATTACATCCATTAGACCACCATGATGGCTGCAAGCAACAAAGAGTGCTGAGTGGCTGCCAGTGGGTACCGAGTGATTGAATGTAGTCAGCCTGACGTTACCTCTGCCTGAGTATAGACTGGCACAGTGGTTAGCACTGCTCCTTCACAAATCCGAGGTTGGTTTTTTTCCCCCTTGTAAACCTTGTTCTTTGTTTTGAGGATTTCTCTCACACCTCAAAATTAATAAGTGAAGTTAATTTAATGAATTAAACGCTAGGTGGCCAAACCTGAGAGAGACTGTTCTGGGAAGAACCACTGTCCCATTAAGGTCTGATTCTTTGATCACACCTAACACTTCATGATAAGTTACGGCTCCCTACAGCTCCAGAGCGCCCAGAGTTCAAATTCTGACTCAAGTATTGTTTGCTTGAGGTTGACCATGTTCCACTGTTGTTTACCTGTCATACCCCAAAGAAGAGTATTAAGTTAATTGGAAATTCAAAATTGGATGCAAATGAGTGTGAGTGTGTGTGTCTGGTACAGAGTGATGAAGTGTGTTGTGTCATGGAGTGGTTCCCAATTTGAGGACTGATTTCTACTGCACCCAAAGCTCTTTGGATTGACTTTGACCTCATGGAACTCTGAATTGGATCTGATAATGCATCAACTGACGACCGACACAAGTACATAATAGCAACACCTGAGAGCAAGTGGCAGTGCCCAGGGTTGTCAGGGTCTAATCATAATGCAACTGGAACAATTTGAAGAGTACATCAAATCAACCTACTTAGCTCAGGGTGTTGGAATAAGAGTAGAATGAAAATGATGAAAACAGTTCAAAGTGAATGGAAACCAAAGACAGTTGTTACCACTGCTCCATTCCTCAACTCTTTCTAATGAAATGCTCTGCTGAAATGTGCTTTTTATACATAAGCAGGTAAAGCAATTCCATACTTCACTGACCTCCATCCTGTTTGAATTCAGATTGCCAATATGTTCATAATTAGCTGTCCTCTGGATTATTAGAACCACAGAGAACACTTGTTGTTATAGCCAAATATAAACGTAACAAAATATTTTATGAAAATGTTGTGTCTTTCAAACTTAACACATCGGGTCCCTTCCCCTTATGTTGTTATAATTTATATTATAAATCAGAAAATTATTTCCCTAATCATAACTCAACACCACAGCAGTATCTTAGGACGTCTGCATCAATCACATTCCCAGGTCAGCTTTAAGATGAAGCAGAATCCATACTTAGTGTCTTGGGATTTAAAACAGGATAATCTCTGCTACTAAAGTCCCTTGATGAATAGAGCTTCACGATTTATAACCAGAATCATCCTCTTCATGCACAGTCAGCAGCAGCTACTAGATAAGCAGCACTGGTCTACACAAGGAAACAAGAGCAGCTGGGGGTTTGGGGGAGTTGGTCACTTTAGAGCTGTTTGCTGAGCCATTTGATTACAAATAAATAAATAAAAATCAGTAGCAATTAAAGTCATTTTTTTGTAGGAAGACACAATGCTCTGAATAGAAACTGCAGTCCTAATCACACCGCCTTTTGTTAGTTTTAAGCTGGTGATATGGCCTAATGGTGAAGTTGTTAGACAGTAAAGCATGACAATACCAGTTCAAACTCCATCACCATTCAATATGCTGTATGTTCTTGAAATGGACACTTGTTATTAAACTGCTTGGAAACAATTTCAGTGTTTTGTTATGCTGTTTAGGTGAAGGGTTCTAGATAACACGGAGTTGGTTTATTGGTGCTGTGTACCAGACAGGACAGAATAACCTGAAAAAGAACTTTAAAAGTGGCAAAGCCTATTGTTTCCTTTGAAATGTCACACTGTAAAGCTGTTCAATAGCAGTATATTCCATCAATTTATATAGCATCTTGCACATCAAATGTCACGCCAGAGCGCCTGCTGTAAACAAAAGATAAAATTTAACAAGAAAACACAAGTCTTGAAAATACACAGTGGCTTGGGGCTACCAAGCAATCCAGATATGGCCTGTTAGTTCCCAGTGCAGCAACTTACACACCACCTGCATTAGAGTAACCTGTGCTGCTGACATGACAACACAACAGAGGACATACTTTAGAGTCTGCTAACCATCATGTCTGCTCAGTCCTGTGGACCACACATTATCGGGATTTCAAACTTGCTGGCTATGAGAACATATCTTAATCCAAGCTCTTTGTAAAGGTGTTCAGTCATGTTTTCGTGTGCAGTAAAGACTGACTGAGGGTCCTAGAGTTAACACATTCTCTCAATTAGTTTACAACAATATTACTGTATATAGCACATTTTCATAGAAGTGCTGTAGCTGAAAGTGCTTTACAAGATGAAGAAAGAAAAGTTTATAAAAAATAAAAACAACATTACACAATACTAAATAACAAAGAATAAAGTAAGGTCTGATGTCTGGGAGAACAGAAAAAACAAAAAAACTGGAGAAAGAAAAACAAAATCTGCAGGGGTTCCAAGGCCACTGGGTATTCTACCTAACATAAATGATTTATATCAATTCTCATGGTTTTCAGGCTTCACGTGAAAGAATTAGATGATGATGGTCATGTGGACATTTGGGGTACTGCATTCTATCCATCAATTTCAGGACTGCATGGTGCCTTGATCAGGTGGTGGTGATGGTGCAGATCACCACCATAGAAAAAAACGGAAAAAGAACATCAGAGAAAAGTAGGGATTAGGGATTAGATCACTTACAGATCTGCACATAGACAATGTCTTTGCATCCTATGAACAATTACATTCCAAATTTAACTTTCCAGCAACACATTTCTTTCACTATCTTCAAATTAGAAACTTTGTTAAACAGAACCTGTCCAATTTTCCTCATCTCCCACCTCCCCCTATGCTGGAAAAAATATTGCTCAGTTTCGAGGACTCAGACAGCATTTCTGCAAAGTATAAAATTATTTTACAGTTCCTTCCTTTCAAAGATCCAAGAGGACAATGGGAAGAGGATCTCTCACTCAACATATCAGAAAAGAAGTGGAAGGTAGCAATGCAGAGAATTCACTCGAGCTCCATATGCACAAAGCATACAATTATTCAACTCAAAATTATATATTGAGCACATCTGTCTCGCTTAAAACTGTCCAAAGTGTTTTCAGGGCAAGATCCAACCTGCGAACACTGCAATCAAGTTCCAGCCTCACTGGGTCACATGTTTTGGCCCTTTCTCCAAATTAACATCATTCTGGACAAAAATGTTTAAGTGCCCCTCAGACAGCCTTGGTGTCCCAATCCCTCCTAACCCATTAACAGGTGTGTCTGGTGTTCTTCTAGATGGGCTTAAAGTGGAGAAGGACAAACAAATTGCGATCGCCTTTACTACACTATTGGCATGCAGACTTATCCTGCTCCCCTTTTAAGTCAGTGGGTAACTGATGTTATATATTATTTGAAATTGGAAAAAATAAAATTCTCACTTAGATGATCTGTGCAGAAATTTGTCCAAACCTGGCAGGATCTAATCAATCACATTTTACAATAAGCTTTTAAAGCACTGAGGAAGCAGATTCGCTCCCTATTCTCTTTTTTTTCTTTTACTTCTCCATTTATCTATATTCACTTATCAATCTATCTATTTGCTTATTTTTACTAGGTTTAAGTTTTATTCTGCTGCCCATGCTCTCTTTCTCAGGGGTGGGGGTTGATTCGTCTTCAATCCTATTCTTGTAAAATTGATCTATTTGTATAGAATGTTGTGTGATTTCAATAAAATCAATAAAAATTTAAAAAAAAAGTAGGGATTATTATGGACTGACAATTCAATGTATATACAGTTTATCAGGATTACATAAAAATGTCCACCCATCCTTCCATTTTCCAACCCGCTGAATCCGAACACAGGGTCACAGGGGTCTGCTGGAGCCAATCCCAGCCAACACAGGGCACAAGGCAGGAACAAATCCCGGGCAGGGTGCCAACCCACCGCAGACATAAAAATGTAGCTATGAGAAAGCCATGTTTAAATATTGGGTTTTAAGCAGTTTTTTTAAAAGTGCTCCACTGTATTAGCCTGGTGAATTTCTATTGGTAAGCTATCCCAGATTTTAGGTGCATACAATTTTACAGTTTACATTGAGTGACACTGAGGGCATCTGTATGAGTGTGCCCTGTTATGCATTGGATCTCCTATGTCTAGTGCTGCCAGGATAGGCTCTGGCATAAGACAAGCCAGTATTTGCTGGGCCATTATATTTTGTTACAAATAAATAAATAAAAAGTGGTAGCAATTAAAGTACTTCCTTTTTGTAGGTAGACACAATATTTTGAGTAGAAAATAGGTTTAAAAAATGGAAGGATTAGTATGACACGGGAGTGAATATTTCTCTACATGAGTGTGCTTGTGATGGATCACTTTCCTGTTAATTCAATATCTGTATTGGAAAATGAATGAGCAGATATCATTAGTACTCATCTGCTAAGCAAAGTAGTTACCAAAAAGCTTACAGAAAGATTTATTAAAGACATAAATGTTAACAGGACAAAGAAACAAAAAGTGAGGGGAAAAGGTAAAATAAGGAATGAAAGCATCATTATGTTTCGCTGCATGCTACAGAAGAGGCAGGCTTGGAGACCCAATCTGAAAAAGTTATGCTGACAGACTTTTAAGTGGCCATGACTCCTCAAGGCAGATGTAAGCCACATGTGAAGAGTGGACACATGATAACCAAGCTCACATTGTAATTAGAGGACGTTGCCTTCTCTGCCCTGGAGCAGAAGTTAGTCATCATTATTGGGCTTCTGTGAAGGCAGCCAATGACAGGTTGGCCTTCACTCTTAGGACAGTAAAGGGAAGCTCACATTCATTACATTTGCTTTAAAAAGAAAAAAAAAACTCTTTCCTTGCATTAAGCAATGTTATATATGGTGTGCACTGTCAGTGTCCATTGCATCATACAGTCAAGTAATTGCATCACTGGGCTTTATGGATTTCTACATCTTGTGCAGGAAACAAGCACACTTAAGATTACACTGAAAATGTTTCCATTGTCCCAGATGACAGATAGATAGATAGATAGATAGATAGATAGATAGATAGATAGATAGATAGATAGATAGATAGATAGATAGATAGATAGATAGATAGATAGATAGATAGATACTTTATTAATCCCAAGGGGAAATTCACATACTCCAGCAGCAGCATACTGATAAAGAAACAATATTAAATTAATGAGTGATAAAAATGCAGGTAAAACAGACAATAACTATTGGTAACGTTTACCCCCCACCCCCAATTGGAATTGGAATTGGAATTGGGATTAGTAAAAACTGCTCTGTGTTAATTTTGTCCTCTTTCTAGAGTTATTGCCAGTATTTGCACTCTTATTAGACATACTAGTTAATTTGCAGAGATGAGCTTGAGGGAAATCAAATCACAGCTCAATTTCAAAGGTCAAGATCTGCTACTAATAAACATGGGGCTAATGTAACAAATGTGGCTTTGCACATGCGCTTGATGTCTTTTCCAACATCATTATGGAAAGATCATGCCCTACTGCAGTGTTTGGTCCTGAGGAACACTTGGATAACTGTACCAGTGAACCAAGGTTTTAATCAAAAGCCACTTTCTATTTGGAAATGCTGAATAATATGCTTTGTTTGTACTGCTCTGAATATTTAGCTTGCTTTTTTATACGCTTGTACAAAATTAGTGCTTAGCAAGCACACAACAATATTCCCTGCTGTAATAAGGTTCCATTACTATTTGCACCTGTGTTTGAGCTAGTTTCATTTGAAAATCAAATCAAGAAACAATTAAGGGATTCAATAAATGAATCAATGCCATATGGTAGACTGGCACCCCGTCCATGTTTGGTTACTGCTTTGCACCTGATATAGCCAGAAAATATTCTTGACTCTTGTGACCCAGAAATAAACTGAGCAATTTTAGGAATGTTATGTTATATAAAAAGAAGATGAAAACTAAAGTTGGTGTCATGATTGTATAGTGGTAACTGCTGCTACCTCATTACTCCTAGCCTGATTTCCCACATGCCTCTTCGTATCTTCTCTGGGTATTCTGTTCAATCCCATCCCCAAAAAGGATGTGCAGATAAAGCTAACCTATAGCTATAAATATGTGTGTATTTAGCCTGTGGTATATTGGTGCAGCAAAAGGCAAGCAGTTGTTTTTAGCATAGCGAGTCACCTCAAAGAGCCATGTAAAGATCAGGGAATCTATCCGATGTGGAGCTCGATGCCAACACTACACCAAAAAGGCACCTTCAGAGAATGAATTTGCTTATGTAAATAGAAAGCATTGCCACTTTATTAATATGCGGCTCTATAGTCCACAGAAAGTGTGTCACATTGTGCAAGCAAGTAGTGTGCTGCATGATGTAGCACACAATCGTGGTTTGCCTGAACCTGAAGAGATGCGATATGATGAACCTAACCCTGACCTTCCAAATGATCATCCAAATTGCACAGTGTTACAACTTTATTTGAATGTAATTAGCAGAATGTAAAAACAGGTAATCAGATGCTGCATTTATTTTTTAACAAATTAATTTAATTTGTGGTCAATATCACATAGTATAGCCCTTATATTCCTTAGTTCACTGGCCACATCTCTTACAGCGTCCACTATTGCATTTTGTGACTCCTAAACAGCGTCCATCAGCACACAGCCAGATGGTCACCCAGAAGTTTTCAAGACAGAGGTGTGTGTGCAGCCAGGTCTGAAGATGTGTTGGGCTCAGCAGCACTTGGAGTTGCATCCTTGGCATAGGGGGGTCAGCTTTTGTAATATTGTGTGAAACAAAATAGACAGACGGTGGGCTGCAACTCACCTCTTCCCGGTGACTTTGATATCTGACCACTTCTTTTTTATTTCAGGCACTGTGCGACTTTCTGAACTTAAACTTTTAAGTGTCTCCGCCACCCTGTATCACTCCATAACTTCCTTTTGTTGCTTAATACATTTTTCCATGCCTCCAATTCGCATTCGCTGAAATTATTTTTTTCTACGTGCTTTTGCCTTTGTATTTTAACAATAACCCTGAAAAGAAGGGGCTATTTATACTGATTTGCATATTCAGATATGTGAAAGGAGTTGGGGTGAAGCTGTAGGCGCAGGCAAGCACGTTAAATTTCACGTTCATTAGGATTTTTAAAGGGGGGAGTATGTGGAACTTGACGTACGCACATTTTTATGCATCTGGACTTTTTTTGTGTTTTAGTGTGAATTCCACACACAGTGTTATATATATGAGGCCCCAAGTGCCGTGCATTTATTTGATTATTTCAATCACTCAAAATATGTAAACTTATTAAAACAGAATAATAGCAAATAATAAAATAATGATAGAAAACTGTGAGTCATAGTAAAGTATTGCTGTAAAGCCCTAATACACCCTTGCTTTAAAGTCAGAAAGCTTATAAACAATTCTTTATGTTAAGTGTTGGAGGAGGAGTTGTCTTGTTAGATGGCTTTTAGATTTAGCAGTCAGGCTGATGCTTGGATAGCATCTTCGATTTATAGGCGAATGGAGTCTCTCTCTCTCTCTCTCTCTCTCTCTCTCTCTCTCTCTCTCTCTCTCTCTCTCTCTCTCTCTCTTTCTCTCTCTCTTGCTGGCACTCCATTCTTTAAACCAAAAGGCAGATGTGAGATACCGTACCCTGCTGCACACAAATAACTGCATGGCCACTCTGCACACTTTATGCTATCAAGAGGGAAACAATGTATATAGCATTACGCACCAGGGAGGCTGGAGTTAGACAGTGAGTTCTCTAGTTATATGTTATTTGCTTTGGAACTTTTTTGATACTGGAACTGTGGTCCGAAAGCTGGTTTTTGATGCCAAAGTCACAATTTTAATACCGATCCAACACTACTCCATAGCCATGACTCGTGATGCTCCCAGATGATGCAGTTTTGCTCTTCAGAAGATATATGACTTTGTCCTGAAGAATCGCATCAGCCACCCTATCTCATCTCTAATTTGCAACTGAACATCATATATTTTTCATATATTATGCTGTATGACTCTAAGAAATTTTGAAAAATGTATTACTGGCCCGGCTTTCAATACACTGCAGAGTCTATTTCATTTTATAATATTCTTAAACTTAATTAATCTTAATTAGTTTGATGCAGGAGACTCTCCAGGAAACATTCTACACAAGGCTTGAACCAATTCCAGATAGAGTGACGGAGCCCATTTACAGTCCCACACTGGACTAATTAATAACTGCAATGTTTTTGGGTTGTGGGAACAAAACTGTAGTACCAGGAGAAAAGGCCATTTAAAGATGGAGAGAATATGCATTTACCAATTATGTAGTGACTGAGAGCTGGATTTGAACCTAACATGCTAGGCCAATGAGACACAATACAATAACCCCATAATACATTATTCCATTTATGATATCATCCCATCTAGTCTGAGTTAGTGACTGAGTGAGATGACTTTGTATGACAGTATGACGAGATTAAGGTGTTCTAATCACGTACGGCCTGCTTTTTGTTTTTATTAGTTACTTCTCTCAGGTTTCTCTCCGCTCTAATGAATTAATCTCTGTTGGTGAGGTGTGACTAAAGAAATTATAAAACATTAGCACAGAAACGGAGAATGAAGTGTTGTTCTTTAGGCTCTCTAGAATAATTTTGTGAGGGTTGTTTAACCCCATCTTTTCTTGAACAGTTAGGCAAAGAAGAGGTTACTCATCTTAGCTGTAAAGGCTACCCCAGCTCTGCATCCTGTCATGCTGACTGCAGCAGCTTGTCCTAGCTTTCAGACTGTATCATCTCATCAGCAAGCCGCATCACCAGACAGACGTCAAGGACTGAATTGCAAATGGAAGGCAGGAGTTCTAACAATCATGATTTGTGTCTCCTGGCAGGTGTGGGCTGATTGACCCACAGTAAGACAAGCTCAAGTCTACTGGCAATCATCCTAAACAAAAGACATTTCACAAATGAAAGGCTACCATTTAGTCAGTGAAGCTTGATAAATTGGCCAGTATCCAAATTACTGGTGACAGCCAGTAGACAAAATGTCCCAGTATCTCATCCAGTCATATTTTACATGAGTTTGCATTTTTTTCCAGATTTAAGTGCTTCCTGGTTGAATGCACAACAGCTTCCTTTTCAAGCATGTGATTCACTGTTTAAATGAAACAGTTCTATATGCCAGTTTATTGAATCATTTCAGAATTTCAAAAAATTGGATTAGGCCTCCATACAGCCTTCTCTTTAAAACATCAATGAAGCTCAATTCGTTTAGCTTATCTGAGTAGGGCTCTGCCTAGCTAGAATCCCATCAGTAGTGACTGTATAAAACATTTTGCCTCCATGGGGTCTTGTAATCATACTTAAATTAAATGACGATTGTGCACACATTTACACCACAGATACAAGAGAAGGTTGAGGACATCAAGAGTCTGCTTGACTGGAGTAGTCCTCCTTTCCCTAGATATACTGATTAGCAATGCTAACTGCACATTAAAAAGGAATACACACACATAAAACACAAGCCGAAAACACAATCACAACAAGGCAGAAAATGCGAGACGGCAAGAAAAGGCAAAAACCAAAAGGCAGGGAAGAAGTTCAAAAACTCTATAATAACAAAACACTGGAAAAGCAGCTGGTCGGAGGAATTGCTATCCCCAAAAATAACACAAGAATTAAGAGCTGTTATCAGTTTTCCAACTTTATTTTCCAAGGCCCTCTCGTTCAAGTCATTTTAACTCAATTAGAAATGCTAGTCTCTGTTTGTGTAATATCATAATGAAAGTTATGATATTATAACTAGAGGGCCCAAGTAAACAGAGTGTCATTCATTTTACAAACCTTAATTTAAAAACAATTAGAAATATGTACTTGAAAATCAGATTATAATTTATAAAACAAATTAAGTAATAAATCTTCAGTCTGCCTTCATATGGTGTTTATCTTACAAATATTGCCAGCTGCAGAGAGATTTCATTAATATATAGCCGTCAACTGTGTGGTTTAAATCTCATGAGCTCTAAAATGATATAAAGCATATCACATTATATTGCACCACAAAATAATCCTTATCATTTTCAAAGTCACGTACTGTAATATAATTTGGGGTCACTGGGGTCAGAGCCTTTGCCCAGCAGCATCTGGTGCAATACAGGAACCAACCCAGTCCACCCCAGTGCATCATAATGTAGTCAATGACATTCACATAATCATCTCACTTAAAACATTCATACTAAAACTCCTGATGAACTCTCATAATTACGTCAGTTTATATGCAAAGACCGAAGCTTCTGTTTTATCAACTAGATTTAAATATTCCAAATGCCATCTCACCACCAGCACAACTTTGCCTGCCTACGCCAACCCTTCCCAGTTCAAAGCTCATCCATAAAGCTGGATTCAATAACCCCATCCTTCCCGCAAATCCTGATACCTTTATTCATCTGCTATCTTCTGATGCTTCCAGTCAGCCCTGAAATATAAAAATGAACACACAGAGAAATTTACTCTGATATTAGAATCTTAAAAAAGGCAGATGATAGCTCCCATTGTACAATTATTGCTGCACAGTTGTTTACACAGAAACGTGGGAGAGATTAGCTTTAATGAAAGTGTATACGAGAAGGAGTAGGAGGTTTATATGTACGGCTGAACTCCAGGGATTGTGTCCGCAAGTGTAAATGTGATTTCACAGACTGGCAGAGTGAGGGAGCGCATGTGGGAGAGTGTGTGCATTAAGTATGCATTGGTATGCTTATTCATCTGTCTGTCGGAGTCTGCACCAGGCAGGCTGACCCCCACCAATTGAGACCCCCACAAACTGAATTTGGGAGATTACCTGTAACTAATTATAAGATTAATCCTGTCAAAAATGAAGAGTCTTCTGGAAAAAAAAATCCAGATTTGAAGAGCAATGCCACCTCTCTTACTTGGCAATGTCAAACGGCATCATGCAGGAAGTGCTTTCCAGAAGAGGCGACTGCTGCTTTCTGGCAAGTGTGAGGGTAGGCATCATATCAAATATTAACATAAGAGAGAGACAGAAACGGGATTTGGTGGGCACAGGGGGGCCGTGGGGAGGTAGGCACAAACACATTTAAACAGTTTTTTTTTTACTTTCTCCTCTTTTAATGACTCAGTATTAAAAAAAATGAGTCTTTTTTTTTAATTAGGAGACATCTGATCACTATTAGCTAAATACCTTAGACACCAGTGGTAGTACAGATGAAGACAGACCAGCCTGACTCAGTATAATGTCAAAGGCAGCAGCAGTCCTTCACGGGTTATTGCTTTCTAAACAATACTGCTATAAGACAAACGTAGAATGGAGCATCATTAAAATGAAAAAACGTGTCTAGTCTTTAGCTGAAACTATGCCATTTACATAAAGAGATGTCGATCAGTTTTAGACGTTTCAACAAGGACTTGAAATCTTAAACTCTTTACAAGCTTGATTAACTTCGGCTGTCTGTCCAGCAAAAGATTTGGTTTACAAATTAACACAGTCATACAGACAGACAAATATCAAAGGCACTATATGCAAAGAAAGATGAAAACAATAAATGCAAAGGGACTTTGTGATTGTGAAGCTCAATGCATCCTCATCATTTCCACTATTTTTTCATAGTTAGACAATGCTCACATAGGGCAGCACAGGGGTGCAGTCATTAGCGCTGCTGCCTCTCTGAGTGTCCTGAGTGTAAATCTCATGCCTGAACTGTGTCTGTGCAGAGTCTGCATGTTCTCCCCATGTCCCTGTAGGTCTCTCCGCCACTTTCCTTCCACACCCAAAACATCCTGCAGGTTATGTTAACTGAAGCCTAAACTGTCTCTGTGTCAGCGTGCATGGATGTGTGTCTGTGAGTGGATGCTCCCATGGACTGGTGCCCTGCCCAAGCTGTCTCTTGCCTTGTGCCCAGTGCTGCAATGATGGCTCCTGTGACCCTCAAAGGGACTGAGCAGTTCTGAAAATACAAAATATGCTAAGCTCCTAAGAAACAACCTATTTTCTTGTTTTGTTTTTTTTTTGTAACAGCTCCATCTGATAATGTTACATATATTCATATTCCAAGACTATATTAAAAAACACAGATCACAGCAAAGATTCTAAATTTATAGCACTTTCTTTATCATGATCGACTTTTTCTCATGGGCGGCATGGTGGCGCAGTGGGTAGCACTGCTGCCTCGCAGTTGGGAGACCTGGGGACCTGGGTTTGCTTCCCGGGTCCTCCCTGCGTGGAGTTTGCATGTTCTCCCCGTGTCTGTGTGGGTTTCCTCCAGGTGCTCCAGTTTCCTCCCACAGTCCAAAGACATGCAGGTTAGGTGGATTGGCGATTCTAAATTGGCCCTAGTGTGTGTTTGGTGTGTGGGTGTGTTTGTGTGTGTCCTGCGGTGGGTTGGCACCCTGCCCAGGATTGGTTCCTGCCTTGTACCCTGTGTTGGCTGGGATTGGCTCCAGCAGACCCCCATGACCCTGTGTTCGGATTCAGCGGGTTGGAAACTGGATGGATGGATGGACTTTTTCTCAACAAAAAGTATAGTTTTAACACTATGAGTGCATTCCTCACTGAGTCTAGTTCAATGAGCGCTTCTTTGATAAAGGTCATTCATTCATCATGCACCCCCCAGAATGTAAAACCAAGATGTTTAAACAAAAATAAAGAAAAGTAAACAACACTCAGAAAATAAATCTTAGTAGTAAAACCCATTGCCAGCTAAATTTGGTAACAGTTGTAGTAGTGCTGTCATATGTACAGAATACAGTGAGACTTTTATTAGTGTCACACAGTACAGTATACTTATATTTTGTATTGTATTAATTTAAAACAGAATTTGATGCATTACCATTATAACAATTATTCACACACTTTTTTTTTAAACTAGGGGGTTCGCCCCCCTGCTCGCTTCGCTTGCCAACCCCCCCGGCCTGTGCTATTCGTCAACCACTTCACGTCTCTGCTGCTGCTTGCTGCTGCTGCTGCCATGTCATGCCATGCCATGCCGCATGATCTGCATCTCGCGCGACACTTCGAACTTTTAAAATCCTGTACAGCAGCTGTCCTTTAGTCTCACTGCCTTGTCTCTATGACGTTCTACTTTGTCATCTACTCTTTGTCTTTTATTTCCGGCCACTGGCGTGGTTAAATCTCTTGGCACAAAGGATCGTCTCGCGGGACGTGAGTTCTTGATATTTTTTAGTTTATAATTTAAAAACAGAATAAGAATTTGAAAATCTAACAAAATCACATTAAAGTTTCGATAAACTCTGAAAAGAATGATACCAAACATATAGATGTAGGTTTTAAAATAAGCCAGATTTAAAAAGTGACATAAAAAAGTCACATAAAATCGTTGCACTGTTAGGCTTAGGATTTTATATATAGAGAGTAGATAATCCTATGCTCTCAGTTGTCACAAAACGAGTCTGAGACAGAAAAAGGTTTGGGGCAGCCACCCATATAATCTCAAAATCCTCAGCTGCAAAGTCGTTGAAAGCCAATGAATAGCACTGATGTACATACAATTGAGTCCAGGATAAGACTGAGGAATTAGGAAAGAGGGCAGGGTTTTAAAGGGGAAGACAGGAAGTGAGGTCATAAGGATCAGGGATGTGTTCGTTCTCCATTGGACCGAGCCCGGACATGATGTCAGAGGGGCCGGAGCCAGTCAGGTCTCCTTCCATTGGCTCGGTCCCGGAAATGATGTCACGAGAGCCAGGTGGAATCCCCCGGGAACGGTCTGCAGGCAAGAGAGAAAAAGAGTCAGTGCACTCTGCCACCTCCTGGCATGTATCAGAACTGCCGTCCCTCAAGCCCTTTAGCTGCCTCCCATGCGCACATGTGTGACACAGTATAAACTTAAATGTAAGTGCACAAACTCTAAACTGACCAAGTACAAATGAGGGCACTGTAGGCGTGTGCATACTCAAACCGCCAAAGATCGGCAACATGTTGATTAGCACGTGCAAGTAAGAATCCCCCTGTACTCTGTGACAACAATGACCCAATACAACTATTAATAGATAGATAGATAGATAGATAGATAGATAGATAGATAGATAGATAGATAGATAGATAGATAGATAGATAGATAGATAGATAGATAGATAGATAGATAGATAGATAGATAGATACTTTATTAATCCCAATGGGAAATTCACAATATGTTAATATGTGCTTTGAGGGATGTTTCCCTGTCTGGGGTTGGATCTTGCCTTACCTCCAATGTTGCCAGAATAGGCTCTGGCTCCACATGATTCTAATTCAATTTAAAGTGACAAGCAGCAGTGGCAGCACAGTGGGACTCACCTCTAGGTGGGCAACTTATACAGGCATATTAACTGGAACACTGACATTTAAAAATATAATCTCCATTTTTATCTTAAGATTCCCAGTGAATGAGCTTAAATAATGGAAGCTTGTGGCAAAGCCAATGGAGGATTCATGTGTGTGTCGAGTTTAGTTCTGGTAAAAAAGGAAGCGATGGAGACTTGCAAACAGATGACTGAGAGAGCTCAGAGAGTGGGCGCACAAAGTGAAAAGAGCATCTTCAAAGCAGTACGCTGCAAGGCCTTGGAATAACTAGGAGGCACAAGAGACAATTCATTATGTTTCAGCAAAATACAGTCAATATTCAGGCTGCCAAGAAAGGAAATGGAGGCACAGAGGATTGATGGTGCTGTGGGGGTGACTCTGACTGGTACAGTTAGAAGTCCAATCCACAGATAAGCTGCCACCCTTCAGTCCTCCATCTGATCTCAGCAGCCTGCCCAGATCTCTTGCTGAAGAATTTTGTATGTTCTGTTCTTGAACTTTCCAGAGCATTTCCTGCCACAGGTCAATTGTGCCGAGGCAAATTAAAGAAAGATGTGCCTGCGTCAGAGCCAAAAGAATTAAAATTAGGCAAGGTAGGCTGTCTAGGGCAGGATATATTAAGCATGAGCCGTAGACTTAGGCAGCTTGTAACTTGTGTGTTCAATCAGCGGCAGAAAAAGGGCGGATCTGTCTGAAACAGTCCTGTCATGATCAAGACATATTGGAACACTTCAACCAGTGTTGTTTGCCTGCTTTTCATACAGCTGACTGCCTAGTTTAGACTTGGACAGCAGCCTTTTAGCGATACTTGCAGTACTTGTTATGTGTATCTGGTTGTACTGCATCTTCTTGTATACAAATGAGTGTTCAAACACACACACACGCCATCTGCAGAGACTGGCACACTTATCGTCAAGTAGCTGCATGTGCATTTCAGAAAGTGACATTTCAGCACATGCCAGCCCTCTTCATACCTCAACTGTGCTTAGCTGCTGACAATACAGCAAAGAGGGGATGCTTGTTTTATTGGCTGAATTTCAAGGAAATCAACAAAGTCCTGCTATGTGCAGCAGCCTGAGCTGTCAGCTGGTATTAGTAGCAAGATGCTGTTCTTATAGACTATTGCATCCTTCTGATATTATCGTTTAAAATTAATACAATTAGGACTTTAGCATCTGTCCTTAAAAGGTATTAGTTGAAAAAGGAACACTAAAAATGGAAAAAAGGCAAAGCAGGTTTGTAATTTAATTATTCTTATTAAGAATTACATGTCCACTGTTAGTGATCACCATCAATAAGCTCAGTCTACTTTTGCTCTAAATAAGCCATTTTATACTAAATCATGATTATGATCACATCTCAGCCCAACATAACACTGTGCTGTGCAGTTAAAAGTAGTACCTAACTTGCAAGATATTTCTAATCAGAAAAATTCAGTTAAACATCAAAAAGGCCACATTTTCCACACGAATGTGATCTTCTATTGGGATGATTACTGCAGTGATCCACAGAAGTACTAGTAGTACAGTACTCAGCTCTAAAATTGATCTAAGATACTGTACTTTAAATCATGCAGGCAGCACCTGAGTCTTGTTAACATTTTGTGTTAAAAATAAGGTGAGCAACTTGCTGAAGATTATCTGATGGTTCATTGTAATGACAAGGCAAGTTAGGTTGCAATACGCAAAAAGGCGATACTGAGATGATCATCAGTACACGCCACCCATCGCAAGTGCTCACTGGCGTCCATTTTCCATCCCACTGAATTCAAACACAGGGTCACGGGGGTCTGCTGGAGCCAATCCCAGCCAACACAGGGCAGGAACCAATCCCGAGCAGGGTGCCAGCCCACCGCAGGACACACACAAACCACACAGTAGGGCCAATTTAGAATCGCCAATGCACCTAACCTGCAGGTCTTTGGACTGTGGGAGGAAACTAGAGCACCCGGAGGAAACCCACACAGACACGGGGAGAACATGCAAACTCCATACAGGGAGGACCCGGGAAGCGAACCCGGGTCTCTTAACTGCGAGGCAGCAGCGCTACCACTGCGCCACTTGGAATTAATCCTAGTTCATGCAACAATAACTTTATTGTAATTAACAAACCAGTATGGTACTGGAGCATTTGTATTGATTACCACATAATAAATAGTACCAATGTTACATGAAGGTTAGAAAATGTACATTTCTTTTTGTATTACTAGTCTAGTCCAGGTTGTAAACTATGTTTTCTCTCTATTTGGGTGTAGTTTTCTTATCTTGGCTAGATTCAGTTTACTTCACATTGCAGGCTGTCATAATGTGATGAATGTAACATGGCCGGCCTACTTGCGTATGGGGTGCCCCATCGGTTTAAATCCAGGATGAAAGACTCACTAGTTTAGGCGAGCATATTCTGATTAGAGCTGCCGATTAAGCTGTTCATGTTGAAACTCAGTTTGTCATGCTCCTAAAAATAAAAGCCTTCATATCATTAGGAACTACAGCTCGCCCTCCTCTACTCCGTATGCACCTGTAGCCTTTGGTGCCATTGCTGCATTGCTGAGCAGCTAATCTTGCAAACAGAAAGTGATGTAGATTGGGAGCCTAGGGATTCGATGAAATTCAGTCTGTATCTTCTTATACTTTTCTTTCATATATTTTTGGCATGTACTTATAATATTTTTAGGAAACCCAGGAGTGAGATGATTCTTAGGCCTAGGTCATACGAACTGTAACTTTCTTTGTTATTACTCATCCATCCATTATCCAACTCGCCATATCCTAACTACAGGGTCACGGGGGTCTGCTGGAGCCAATCCCAGCCAACACAGGGCGCAAGGCAGGAATTAAACCCCAGGCAGGGTGCCAGCCCAACGCAGGACACACACACACACCCACACCCACACACCAAGCACACACTCGGGACAATTTAGGATTGTCAATACACCTAACCTGCATGTCTTTGGACTGTGGGAGGAAACACATGCAGAGCCGGCCCTAGACAATTTCGGGCCCGAAGCAAACTGATACCTGATACTGAGCTAGGGGGGTCTGGGGCAGAGCTCCGGCCGCCAAGCGATTTCCTGCATTCTGAGCTGCAGAAATGCATTTTCCCGGCATCTACAACCATCACTTTTTGACGATTTCCGTTTGACACTGACTGGCTTTTTCTTTATGTTTTTGAGCACCTAATTTATATTTCTTTGGCGGTGGAACTGAAGACATTTGGAAAACAGTACTTTCAAACTGTGGAAATTCGGCAAGGCCTAACTACTATCTACAAGACGTTCTTTCTAACAAAATGGAAATATATTGATATGAAGGAAAGTGATGGCTTTACGAAGAGAAGGGCCCCTTTTATGCTCTGTCGAGAATGCAGTGCGGCGGAGCTGCCCTGACTGAAGCGTAAGTGGCTGCCTACTGAGAACAGAGGCACAGATGAGCCGTGGAGGCGGCAACAGGCGCGCGGGCCTGAGTGAAGCGTAATGAAGATTGGAGTGCCGAGTGGGGATGTCCACGTGGAGTAATTAAGTGATGGAATATGTTGCAGTGAATTATATATATAAAAAAATTAGTAATAGAGGTTGGAGTGAAGGAGTCTGTTGCTCCATTGGGCCCTCCGCAGCAGCGTCGCATCACAGGAAAAAAAAAAAAACCTTGGCCGCAGTGGGCCCCCTCCAGCTGTGGGCCCGAAGCAGTCGCTTCATTCGCTTCGCCCTAAGGCCGGCTCTGACCAACTTGGGGAGAACATGCAAACTCCACGCAGGGAGAACCCAGGAAGCAAACCCAGGTCTCCTTACTATGAGGCAGCAGCGCTACTCACTGCGCCACCGTGCCTCCTGTTATTATTCAGATTTTTTTTAAAATTTCTCCATGAATGCTGTTAACTGAAATTTTTGTTTTCCTCACTTTAACATTCAACAATATAGTATCAATAATACTCTGCATGCAGAAATACTTTTTAACATTTCTGCACAGCCCACCCTTAAATAACTTCCATCTACACCAGTGTTTCCCAGCCTCGGTCCTGGGGACCCCCCGTGGCTGCAGGTTTTTGTTCCAACCCGATTCTGTTTTTAATTGGACTCCTGTGCTAATTAAGTGATGTGTTATTTTCCAAGTTCTGTGTTTTGGGAACAATATAGAAATTAGAAAACTAAATATGTTAAAAAATATATATATATATATATATACTGTGTATATATATATATATATATATATATATATATATATATTTATATATATATATATATATATATATATATTAAAATGTACCAAGCAGTTATATGGGAATAATGTTTTTTTTTTTTTAACAATATTTTCATCTTTTCAGTTTTGTTGGGTTATAAATTGATCTATTTGTATGGAATGATTACAATAAAAATTAAAAAAAAAACAACTATTTTCATCTTGATTTTCATTCTACTTTTCTAGGTGTACTAATTGTTTAATTAATCCATTATTTACTCATTAGTGGGTCTGATGCTAAAGTAGTTGCAGCCTTTGATTATTCCGTGTTGTTTGCCTGCGTGTCTGCTCTGATCGTTTTTAATTCTCATTAATAAGATACAAAAAAGGGGGAAAACTGCACAGAGAAAGGGCAAAATATAATGACATTAACAAAACAGAGTTACGTATTTAAATCTATAGCAAAAGCAGAAATATTTCTAAATGTCTTATAGATGTAAAAATCATGCTGCTGTGCTTTTCTGAATGTTGAATAAAAGAAAAATAATAGCAGCTAAATAAATGAGATCAGCGTTATCAGGTGTTATCACTGATTAGGAATCTGGTTGGAATAAAAACCTGCAGCCACAGGGGGTCCACAGGACCGAATTTGGGAAACACTGATCTACACCCGTATGTTTTTTTTGAAGAACTTGTTTTAAAGAAACAGCATTTACCTGTTATAATTCCTTTCATAATTTTAAACTCTTCTATCATGGCATCCCTTAATCTTTAAATGCTTAAACTGAAATGATGCAACCTCTTGCATTACAACCCACGGTCCAGGAATAAGTTTGTTAGTTGGATTTTCCATACCATTGATGTCTTTTTGGAATATGGAAAGCAAAAGTGCAGTCAATATTAGAGATGAGGCCTCACAAGCATTATGGGCCTCTTAAAGATAGATACCTTCACTTGACCTGTGCTGTGTAAGCCAACATCCTATGGGCTCTCCATCTTAAACTGCTTCTTTACACTTTCTAGTGGTGAAAAGTGAAAAATCCGCTACAATCCAAAGTCCTTTTCATAAAATATCCTTTAAAGTTTCAGAGCCCACTTCCCACCCCTTTATATAACAACATCTTGTATATTGCTTCCTATGTGTACAACTTTACATTTATTACTTTCTCCTTCATTTTGAGTGGATTTACAAGTGTTTGGCATCCTTAAATACAATTCTACCACTGGCCGACTGTCAGAATGCCAGTTACAGAGACAAACACAAACTCTATATATCATTAAGTAAATATTTAAGCAACGTAGTGAGGCAGAGTGTCAAGTATGAGATTTCAACAGATTTGAATGTTTTAAGCTTCCCTTAACACAATATGACAACTTTGGGAACAATGAGAATGTAAATCTATGAATATCACAGGTCAAAAATAAAACACTCAATCCAAAAGAAACAGTTATTAGTATTTTAGAATGCTAAAGGTTTTTTATTTTTATTTTTATTTTGAGCAAAAACACTCCAATATCGAAGAAAAGGGATAAAGAGCTTGAGTTCATTGAAAACATTGCCCTGTAATATTTTACTAATAAATTTGTTCTGGACACATAACACCGTTAAGTCTAAACTTCATCTGCTACATACTGTATCTGCCCAAGCCTCAATTCTGTCCAGGTTATTCACTAACACCCAGTTTAGGGTCATTGGCAAAGTTAGCTTGCTTATTAGCAAGATTTGTATATAAAACATTCACATAAATTAAAACGAGCAGCAGCAGAGCAGTAATCTCTAAGGACTGCTACTTTTAACATCACCTAATTCAGAAAAGTTCCTCACACCACAACTCGTTGCTTTCTGTGTTTTAGGCCAGTTTTGTATACTCATCAGACACACAGTGCCTGAATTCTCATATCTTTTAGTTTAATACAGTATCTTACCAAAAGCTTTTTGAAAATAATACTCAACCAAGTCTTGTTTTGCTTCCTCGTGAAATGATATGCATATTTATGAAACATGACCTCCCTAAAAAGAAACCCACGTCCGCTTACTGCTAATACACCTGTACTTGAAGTGTTGCTCAATTTTGTCTTTCATAATTGCCTTCATTAATGTGCCTGTGATTCACTTTAAGCAAATTGGCCTTTAGTTACTAGGCCCAGACCTTGTTATATAACGGGATGACGCTTGTTAGCTTCCAGTTTTTACAAACATTTCCAGAGTGCAATAATTTCAGAAAAATATGCATTAAGCATTTACCAGCTTATTGTTTTAATGTAGTTGCTGGTTCCTAGAGTGCTGTTGAATAAATAGTGTCTGGTCTCAGTGACTTATGTGCTTACAGCTTTTGTAGTTGCAGCAGTACTTCTCTCTCTCCGTATCTCAAAATCATTTAGTACTTCATTAATATTCCCTGTAGGGACTGGAATATTTCCAACTTCTTCACATGAACTGAGAGCATCTGCTATTTCCATTTTTGTATATTTCATTTCACCCTAATATTTTTAAGATATTCTCTGCTCAAAGAACCCATAAGCCCTATGGGTAGTATTAGCGTTGTTTAACTTAGATACTTTATAAAAGCATTTTGTAATTTTTTGTTTAATTCCTTACTCAGCTCTTGAAGAGTTCTTTCAAAATTGCAAACACTTATATTATACATTTTGGTATGGAATTGTCCTGCAATGTATGAACTGAACCACTGCTCCTCAGCCATCTTAATTGCCTAAAGTTTAGTCCCAGTGTTTTTCTTTGACACTTTTGCTCAAAATGTGCCTGAAAACAATTTTCGTTTATATATACATATTCTGCCAAAACAGTGGCAGAATTTGATCCTAACAGATCGATTTACTTTACACCCTGTAGTTTGTCTTGTTTATTAGTGAATATTAAGTCTAGACAGACGGGAGGAGCTCAGAGTAGAGCCACTGCTCCTCCGCATCAAGAGGAGTCAGATGAGGTGGCTCAGGCATCTGATCAGAATGCCTCCTGGACACCTTCCTGATACATCTAACTGGGAGGAGGCCCCAGGATACGCTGGAGGGACTATGTCTCTCGGCTGGCCTGGGAATGCCTTGAGATTCCCCTGGAAAAGCTGGTAGAAGTGGCCAGAGAGAGGGAAGTCTGGGCGTCTCTGCTCAAGCTGCTGCCTCCGCGACCCGATCTCGGATAAGTGGAAGAGGATGGATGGATGGATGGATGGATGGATGGATGGATGGATGGAAGTCTAGACAGGCATTTCTTCCATCATTGATTTTTAAAATATTCTTAAAACAATTCAATCAATTAACATCTATTAACTCCAATTCTTGAACTCTGCCATTAGCTGTGTTTTCTCAATTTATAGTCAGATAATTAAAATTTCCCCTTGCTATAATATCAACCTGTTGTAACACATGTGCACATGGGAGGCAGCTAAAGGGCTTCAGTAAGGGCAACTCCGATTCAGACCAGGATGTGACAGAGTACACTGACTCTTTTTCTCCCTTTCCTGCAGACCAGTCACGGAAGATTCCACCTGGCCCTCTTGATGTCACTTCCGGGACCGAACCTATGGAAGAAGATCTTGCTGGCTCCGGCCCCAGTGATGTCACATCCGGGCTCGAGCCTATGGCTGAAGACCCTCATGAGCCCGACCTTTTGACCTCACTTCCTGTCTTCCCCTTTAAAAGCCTCCACCTTTTCCCTATTCCCTCAGTTCTGTTTTGGACTCGGTTTTGTGCACATCAATGCTGTATCCACTTTTTCAACATTGCAGCCAGTGTAGCCACTGAAGCGCAAGGCGTGATCAAGCACGGGTAAAACGCGCGTCGAAAGAAATCTCTCAGTCCAAAAGTTCGTTTTAAAATTATTTAGTGAAAGTTAAAAGCAAATAATCCACACAAGAATAAAAGAAAAAATAGTTACACACGTAGAATAATTTTTTTTTTTTAATTGTTTTGCATTTATATAGCTCTTTTCTCACTACTCAAAGCGCTCAGCAATTGCAGGTTAAGGGCCTTGCTGAAGGGCCCAACAGAGCAGAGTCCCTTTTGGCATTTACGGGATTCGAACCGGCAACCTTCCGATCGCCAGTGCATATCCCTAGCCTCAGAGCCACCACTCCGTCCAAATAAAAGAAAAAATGTATGTTCTCTAAACTTAGCTTTTCTTGAGAAACTTTAGTTATTTCTGTACTTAAAAGTTCTTTACTCCTTCTTCTATACTTAAAGATTCTTAGCTTCTTCTTCTGTACACTATAAGTGTATGGTTCTGCACTTAAATAAGTGCTGTTTTACGAGTTACTTTACACACTCAAAAAGGCCCATAGGCCCATAAGCACATAGGCATGTGCACAGGCATGGTCACGGTTTAAAGCCGTATGCCTCTACACCTTACACGTAGCAAGGCTGTCACTAACTGAAGAATAATGTTTACTCAAAGCTGTTAGAAATGGCAAGAATATACCAATACAATTCTACTTATGGGGGTTTTAGGAACCTCCCATAGATTATGCATTGTCATCTAGTAAAATATTTATGAATCTTATATAACTATGAAAATGGCTCGTACAGCCGGGATACCAATTATACGGGTGGCTGCCACAAACCTTGCTATGACTCTGTGTGGAGTTTGTAACACTATATACTGTTTTTTTTATATTGTTATTAAATTATATGTGGATAATATTATCTGCAATGGGAGGCATGGTTATACATCACACTCTGAGGGCTTTGGATCTCTCTTTGCAGTTTTTTTTTTGAAGCGGTCTCTCCAGGAATTGTTTTGGATATGGCCTGTTTCGGCTCCTCATTCCTGACAACACCTCGGAGTCATCAGAATCACCTTTCACCTCAGCAATTTTTTTAAAAAGATGGACACCTTCAGATCTTAGGTTGATACCCCTGGACACTGAGCATCTCTTACTTCATGCTAAGTGACTGTGACCCACCAATCTGTAATCCCTCTCGACTGAAGACTTTCCTGCCCAAATTCAGGGGTGCACACAATCTACCTAAACAACACTAGTGCAGATCTGTTCAATCCTCAATTATAATACAGCCAAGAAACCTCTTCTCAAGTTCAGCGACTCTGAACTAAGGTGCTGGATGAGCTGCTGGAATTTATTGTAATTTTAGACATCCTGGAAGCAAGCTTCCAAGAAATCTAAAGTCAGAAAAGACTAACACTATATTTTTACAAATTTGTTTGAAACTGTTTAACCCCCTTTTGTTTCAAGATTATAACTTTCAAATAAAATAAGCTTGTATTTATTATTCAGTCATTTTGTAACTATTTCTGTTAATCAGATCTTACCCATGCATTATGACAGACATAACGTGTTTATTTGTAGTCGAGTAAATTTGCGTTACCTGGTTAACACTTCCTTAAGTGATTTCTGTAGTAACAGCATCACCCCTCCAGTATTAGGTTTAATGCACTACTATTAGAGTGTCTAATGGATAAGAACACATTATTACTGTTCATGTGTCTAATTTAAGAAGTTTATTCGGTATCCGTCAATAAGGGCGCGCACATAAAGGCGACCTTCAAAAGGGCGACCTCAATTGGGCGCGGCGAATAAAAGCGCACATAAATAAAAGCGATCTTCAAAAGGGTGACCTCAATTGAGCGCCGAATAAAGGCAAACGCAACAAAATTATTACAGAAAATTTATTACATAAAGGCAATGACTGAATGTATAAAAAGGTGAAAGCAAGTTACACTTGAAGCTGTAGATTATGTGCAATGCCACGTAGATATTCGAGATGCGGTCTATTAGCATAATCAAGGTGTGACAACCCGTGTAGTGGGAATCAAATCACCAGTCTACACTCTGGATGTCTAGTAAATGGGACCGAGCGTGACCAGGATGATAATGGATGACAGGGAGACACGGACACAAAAAGGGTTGGGTTTTTAAAAATAAAGTGAAGTTTTATTTACAGGTGCACTTAAAAAAAATAATGTCCTGCGGAATTTATATATTAAAACACAGTTCAATACCGCAAAAGACACACAAAAACAGTAAATAAATGATGTTCAAAAATAGTGACTATATACAAAAATAAACAGTGCACCAAAACCCATAACCCAAATAAATACCTCCACCAAAAAGTATTCCAGAGATATTTTTACAAAAACAAATATTTACAAAAACAATGCACAAGGCGTCATCTCTGGTAAATCCGAACTGTCCTATCGAGTTCTTTAGGCCTATTGGCTTGTGGAGCATATTGTGCTATTGAGACAAAATTTCCATGGTCAACACATCACTATTTTCTTGATCACTTCACAGCTACATACTTTCCAGCCCTTTAACTTTATCTCCAAGACACAGGCCTAAGCGAAAAGTGAAACACAAGGTGTCAGAAGCCCTGCTAAAATTCAATAACCCAAGGAGAAATTCCTAATGGAGATGGGGCCAGGTACAGGGTGACGATTACACAACGCAATGCACAGGCTGGAGAGTCCTAACCCCTTTGCTGGATCATTATTTTGTTATTTTAGTCATTTACTATGAACCTGATTTTTTATTTATTTTATTTGAAGAAAATAACATTGTACACAATCAAAAGACATCAGAAAGTTAAAAAAAAAGAAAGCAGGAGCGAAAAAAAATCAAAACTTAACAAAACAGGATTCAACTACAACCCAGGGGGTTAAAGAAAGACAGCTTGAAATATTGCAAGACAAAGATCAGTTTCAAACAACATTCTGTCCTGTTCTTGACATAAAATAAGCGATTGTGACTGAATAAGACAGTCAGTATCTCCACATAATTTTATCATTATACCCGCATTACCAGTGGACCTAAGGGAAAATCTATGGCCTAGGGAGAAATTTAACAATTAGTGCTAATTAATTTTAAAGC
This sequence comes from Erpetoichthys calabaricus, assembly GCF_900747795.2. NCBI lineage: Eukaryota > Metazoa > Chordata > Cladistia > Polypteriformes > Polypteridae > Erpetoichthys > Erpetoichthys calabaricus. Next base: position 80,742,061 of record NC_041407.2, read on the forward strand.
TTAGCATAACCAGTGCCTATTTCAATTCCTCTATACCCTTAAAAGCCCCTATAGGCATGGGGAAGTGTCACTGAAATTCTGTAAAATCACTCATTATGAGAATAACTTATAATCATGAGAATGGTTTAGGATCATTCAGGTATTCACTGATGGAAGCTGTACTGTAGTTCACCATCAAGCTGGAATGATGTAAGTGAAGCTAAATGCCAGTTCTTTCTACACAAGTAGACAGGAGTGACAAAGACAGCAGAAGAAAACAAAGACGTCTTTTTGATCTTCTGCCACCTGCCACCTTCTTAATTCCCAGCCTATGCTGTCGCAGGCAGTAGTACCGCCTCCCAGAAATGAGCTCCTCAAGAAGATTACCAGACTCTTCTGACTGACATATCGTTTTCCAGGAAAGTCACTGAGAAGCTTTACGATTAAAATAAATGAAGGCTGATCCTGGCTTGACTTCAGGAAAAAACACAGTGTTGTTATCTTGCAGATTATTTTAGAAAATTAACATGCTACTGTATACATAATTTTAAATGTGCAGAAAGCATGAAGAATAATCCACTTAATAAAGCTGGGAACAATGAAGATATTTAAATTAATTGGAGATCTCAATAGACTAGTAGTTTCATTTTAGCTAACACCCATGTCAACTCAATTAATATTTGTTTTATATAGTGCCATTCACAGTGAGCAGCACTGCAGTTATTTTTCTCTCAGTATTTTACTACAATGTTATATCAAATTACTAGGGCGCTTACCCCCTGCTCGATTTGCTTGCCTGCCCCCCCCCCCCCCCCCTGCCTGCACTACACACCAGCCAATTTGCATCTCTGCCGCTCGTGTTGTGAAGAGGGGAGCTGAACTCCGAAACCCCCTCTTAAACGTTGATACAATGGGAAACAAATACGTTTTTTTTTTTTACCTCCTCTTTGCTCGATCAGCTGCTGGATTGTTGCTGCTGTCATGCCACATGATCTACATCTCATACAGCATTTCAAACATTTAAAAGCCTGTATAGCAGCTGTCTTTGTCATCTAATCTTTGTCTTTTATTTCCGGCCCCGGGCATGGGTAAATCTCATGGCACAAAGTCTCGTCTCGTGGGACGTGGGTTCTTGATATTTTTTAGTTTATAATCTAAAAACGGAATAAGAATCTGAAAATCTAACAACATCACATTAAAGTTTGATAAATTCTGAAAAGAATGATACCAAACATATATATGTAGGTTTTAAAATAAGCCTGATTTAAAGCCTGACAAAAAATGTGACATCAAAGCATCACCTAAAATTGTTATACAAAATCGTTGCACTTTTAGGCTTAGGATTTTATATATGTAAAGTAGATATAGCATAACATACTCAAGGCCATTTAATTTGATCAGGGATGTGGAAGGCCAGAGAAAATAATGGCAAAGTCACCCAAAAGGCAGTGGGAGAAAGGAGCACCAGTTCATGGCAAGACACACACATAAAAATACTTAGTTGTATGGGACCAGTTAAGACAAGGAGGATGTAATGGCTTCTGAGAGAAAAACCAGAGTAAATATGGAGAAATACAGGCAGACAAAGGGAAGATGTGCAAACACCACATAGATGGCGACGGAGAAAGGGATTTAAACTCAGAATGCTAGATTGTGAGGAAGCAGTGCACCGCCATACCTTTTCAAGATTTAATAATAATCACTTATCACATCTTGGGTTGAAAACAGAATTTCAACCAAAAATTACTAAAAAAATTACTAACTGATAATCATTTATGAATGATCATACATTTGGTCGATACCCATCAGGCAACCACATCTGTGCAGAGAGATTCAGATACATTTCAGAGCTGGTCAGATATGTGGAAAACAAAGTAACGGGATGAGGATGAAGATAGATAGATAGATACTTTATTAATCCCATGGGGAAATTCAAATACTCCTGCAGCAGCATACTGATACAAAAAACAATATTAAATTAAAGATTGACAATAATGCAGGTAAAAACAGACAATAATTTTATATAATGTTAACGTTTACCCCCCTGGGTGGAATTAAGAGTCGCATAGTGTGGGGGAGGAACGATCTTCTCAGTCTGTCAGTGGAGCAGGACAGTGACGGCAGTCTGTCGCTGAAGCTGCTCTTCTGTCTGGAGATGACACTGTTTAGTGGATGCAGTGGATTCTCCATAATTGATAGGAGCCTGTTAAGCACCCGTCGCTCTGCCACAGATGTCAAGCTGTCCAGCTCCATGCCAACAATAGAGCCTGCCTTCCTCACCAGTTTGTCCAGGCGTGAGGCGTCTTTCTTCTTAATGCTGCCTCCCCAGCACACCACCGCGTAGAAGAGGGCGCTCGCCACAACCGTCTGATAGAACATCTGCAGCATCTTATTGCAGATGTTGAAGGACGCCAGCCTTCTAAGGTAGTATAACCGGCTCTGTCCTTTCTTACACAGAGCATCAGTATTGGCAGTCCAGTCCAATTTATCATCCAGCTGCACTCCCAGGTATTTATAGGTCTGCACCATCTGCACACAGTCACCTTTGATGATCACTGGGTCTATGAGGGGTCTGGGCCTCCTAAAATCCACCACCAGCTCCTTGGTTTTGCTGGTGTTCAGGTGTAGGTGGTTTGAGTCGCACCATTTAACAAATTCATTGATTAGGTCCCTATAAGTAAAAGTAGGAAGTAAACCTTATAAAGGAGACTCTGAAGTCTAAGATGACATGTCACCACGATTAGACAGTGTACTGAGGCATGGCTAGTACTGTATGTAAGAGTGTGGTTATATACAGCAGAAGACACTCGAGAGTCTACATGCATGTTTATAGAATACTTGTCATGAGGAAGATACAAATGTCCTGTGAAGATGAACTGTGGGGTAGAACCAAGGAATGAAGACTGAAGATGAAATCTAAGACAAAGAAAACATCTAAATGAAGCATTTAAAATTAATAGGAGAATATGCAATGTGTCTGGCAGTTTTTAACTAACTTCTTTGATTTAGGGCACAGAGCAGAGACACTCAGTAAGAATTAATTTCATACAAATGTTACAAAATGTTTGTTCATTCTAAGAACCACAGTTACAATAGTAGTAGTAGAAATATTGTCAAGTGTACAGGCTGCATACACACGCTATACATTTAAACTTACTTGCCCATTAAATACACAAAGCAAGTTTTCTAATCCAACTGTGTCCTGTGTCACAACTGCTTTTGTCATTCTTATGGAAGGAGATGGGGCAGCACAGCTCTGTGTCTGTGGGCTATGCATTGTCCATAAAGAAGAAGGCACTGTAGACATTAATTTGAGAGTTGCAGAGGCCATTGCTCCTATCGGCGTGAACCACATGCAGTAGGACATGAAATATATTAAGAATCAGTCAGAGCAACTGGAGCGTGTTTATTTGAGGCCTCCCCAACAGCCCACCGGCCTGAATGAGCTGCCAGAACTTGCTAAGAGAGAAAGAGAGTGGGATATTTTTCTCTCAAAATAATCGGTTTAATTATTCAGGAATTTAAGCCCACACAGTCATCTCAATAAAGCTTTGATTATTTTCTTAATGACACTTTAGAATGAAAAAAATAAAAAAACAAAACAAAAAACAACCCAGGAGAAAATTTCTTTAGGAGATAGGCCCTACAGGACATGCTGAATTCATACAGTACAGTCTGGATTTGATGGGTGTAAGCATTCACAAGTTTTGTTATTTTAGAGACTTTTTCAGGTTTTGCTTCCTGGAAAACCTAAATAACTAAACAAACGGGGTACTTTATGTAGAACAGTCAGCCAATGAAAACATAAAAAAGTACAAGAACAAAGAGCTGAGATTTGGCTAATTAATGACTGTCATCGTTCACATCTGGCAGGACATACCCAACTGCCTAAGACAACAACCAGACGTCTGTCAAAGAGTTGCACTTCAAAACAACATACTAAACAAAACCAAGCCTAGCATGGAACTGCATCCTTTCTATAGAATGCAATTCAAACCATAAAGAAAGCAGAAACAAAAATCAGGAGCAGATGTTGGCATTCATCTCAATACAACTTCATACCTGACAGAATCAAAACCGTTCAAGCCAGAGTGTTTATTCAATGCCATGTATCGATAAAGTGCTACTGACTGCCAATTATTGTAGCTCATGGGCTACTGAAAAGCCTGTACAGCAGCAGGAAATAAAAAATAAAAGCACAATATAGTCAGTCAAAAAATAACAACAACAAAAACTATGAATCCAACAAATGAGATTAGTCTGCTCGCAGCTAACACAGCATACTACAAAAGAACACAGAAAAGCAAACCTAGGATAACCATGCCATGGAGTCAGTCATAAAGTTTAAATAGAAAGCAACAACCTATGCCAGTCAATGCCCATGTACATATTTAATATGGTTACCTAGAATTGTGTTGGACATTACTGTGTCTGCGGTTTGGGGCTCGGCCATCCCCCTGGTGGTTACATAAAATTTTTTGAGGACCCTGATGGCCAGGAAATCCTGCTGACTACGTCAATGTAGGCCACCAGATGCCGTCCCTGACCCCCAAACTGCAGATACAGTAATGCTCAGCATATTTATATGTCTGCCACACTTTTCCAATAATCATCCATCAAAAGACCAATATCACGATTATAAATGAGATCAATTTCATCCCTCCTTCCTTCCTCCAAGTGTGTCGTCCCCTACCTTCTGACTCCATATTGTGAGGTTGTAACCTCCTTTTCAAGCAGGACCCGTGACTACTTCTGCTGTCACCATACTGCACATCGGGAGCACTTCTGGGTTATATGAAAACCAGTATTGTCCTCCCGCTGCTGTGCCCTCTGGTGGCACCCAAGGACCCCAACAAGGCTGTACTTCCACACTTGGATTCCCAATGTTCAGCCACATTTCATGTGAGGGTATGAACTTCTCCCAGTATCCACGTTCACCCAGTCCATTTATTACAGTTTGATTCCAGCTGGGATGAAGATTATAAGGTGTTCTGGCCATGTTTTGTCTCCAGTCCTGTGGCCCTTCCATTATGGTGCCCTGGCCAGGCAAGATCTCAGTCTCCTTCCTAGTTGGGATGCCTGTCTGTCCTCCATGGCACTTAAATATGTATGATGGATTAAGGTAAGAAAGCAAATATTTATTTTTCTTAACATTGTCACATATTTTGTCAAATAAGTATGTGTTTTTTAAATGTTAGCCCTTTTGACAGCTTTCTCATCTGTCATCTACACTACTTCTTTATCAATTTGTCTGCACTACTGAGTTGAGAATGTGTTCTTTTTGTGAATGATTGGATTCCATAATTGTGGTAACTCTTTGTTAGCTTGGGACCATAAATGCAAAATCTTTGTGTTTCCTGGTTTATTGTGGTTTCATTAATAAATGTTAAACCTCACTTTAATAAACCAGATGGCTTGTTGAATAAATGAATCAAGGATAAAACTGGACCAAACTGCCACTTTTTGTGTTGTTCTCCTTATTTAACTCCAACTCATGATGAAACTTTTGAATCTGCATAAGCTCTCTATGGTGAAGTTGGGTTTTCTGTAATATACTTGCACAATTTTCTGAATATCCGCTTAGCTGTTTGGAGTAATGTGAGTTTTTCTGATGTTGGCTCTTCCAGTGTGACACCCCAGTGAATTTCCATGAAGATTTTGTTTGAATTGAATAAATACTAATGTAAATACAAAACTTCAAGCAAGTACACATAGCCATTTTTGATTGATGTGCAATTTTTGTGTTGATCCACCATCACATCCCTGATGTATAATTTGGCCTTCACTGTAAGTACTGTAGGCTCAAACTAAACAATATGCCAAGTTCATTATCACTGCCTGAAACGTTTGGGTGTGATAACATGGTTTTGTTTTTTTGTCCTCTCCTCCTAAATAACAAAAACACAACATTTATTTATATATCTCGATGCATGCTCAATAATCCAGGTATGGAAATCCTAGAAATTTGATTCTGTTCATCTGGACAAAGTTTTTCAGTGGGAGAAATATTTCGAGACTTATCCAAGTCTCTTCCTCAGTCTCAATTGACTGCAGGTTTCCCCAACCTTATAAACAGTACCTTTGCTTAATCACAGAGACTAGCACCATTGACAAAGGGCCAGTTGATCAGTGATATGCAAATTGTCCACTGATTAGTAGACGTGCTCCTTTAAGACCCATTGTCTGCATGATCAATTCAGTCACGTATAACATCTCCAAGTTCCTGGCCGCTGTTCTTAACCCGGTGGTAGGCAGCTCAAAACACCACATTCAGAACACATTGGATTTCGTGGAGAAAGTGAGAGAGGTCATTATGGAGGCAGAAGAAACCTTGGTCTCATTTGATGTTACATCTCTATTCACTTGTGTCCCAGTGACTGAAGCAGTGGAGGTAGTACGTAAGAGATTACAGAATGACCCCACTCTCAGTAAAAGAACCTCTCTCAGCGCAGACCAAGTGTGCCTGCTTTTGGAACTGTGTCTTCAATCAACATATTTCATATACAAAAGCCAGTACTACAGGCAGAAGCACGGGTGTGCCATGGGTTCCCCTGTTTCACCTATAGTAGCCAATCTATATATGGAAGAAGTGGAAAAGAGGGCTCTATCATCCTATCCTGGAACACCACCGAGCCATTGGTTCAGATATGTGGATGACACCTGGGTGAAAATCAGATCTCAGGAGGTACCACAGTTCACAGACCACATCAACGGGGTGGACAAACACATCAAGTTCACCAGAGAGGATATGAAAAATAACAAGCTAGCCTTCTTAGACTGTGAAATTTCCATCGTCAACGGGGGACATTTGAAAGTGGATGTGTACCGTAAACCCACACATACGGACCAGTATCTAAGGTTTGACTCTCACCATCCACTAGAGCACAAACTAGGTGTCATTAGGACTCTACAACACAGAGCTAACACCATTCCCACAGACTCAGAGGCCAGGGAAGCAGAAGAACACCATGTCAAAAAGGCCCTGAGTAAATGTGGATATCCCAGCTGGTCCTTTGTCAAAGCAGGGAGGACACCTAAAGAACGCTCCAAGCGATTCATGAGAGAGGAAGGACATCCACTGCCTAAGCGAAAACCCTTAGTGATCCCGTATGTGTCAGGAGTATCGGAACAGCTGAGGCGCATTTTCTCGAAACACCAGGGGCCTCATGTATAAACGGTGCGTACGCACAGAAATGTTGCGTACGAACCTTTCCACGCTCAAATCGCGATGTATAAAACCTAAACTTGGCGTAAAGCCACGCACATTTCCACGGTAACTCATTCCTTGGCGTACGCAATTTATCCGCCCGGTTTTGCAGACTGGCGGCACCCAGTGTCAAAGCAGTGCTACTGTTCCTGTGTGATCACCCTTTCTTTCTTAGACCCACATTCCTGGCGCGGCTTTATAAATACACTGAAATTAACTGCATATTGTTTATTAGTGTAATGCATCTGATTGTAATTAACCTGTAGCAATATAATGGTCCAGGGAATAGCCATAGTATTCCAAATACCATAACTGCTTTAGCGTTGTAACTCTCACTGCATCTTCTTTCAGCTGATCCCGTTAAGGGCTGCCACAGCAGATCATCTTTTTCCACATTACTCTCACTGCACCACTCGGAGTATTTATATCACTGTATCTGAGTGGGAAATCACAGCAGCAGCTGATTGGAAAGAGAATTATCGGTACACAGCATGAAGCAGATGCTGCCTGAGCCACAGCAAACGCTTTAGTCCCTGTACGGACTTCGCGGTTTAGAAACAGTTTAATCCCAAGAACTCTAAAGGCACTAAATCAGTCCATCAAGTGCTCCTTGTAGAAATATTTGGACTTATAAGTACAATTACCCCACTGTAAACTTGCACTACAGTTATAATATTGCACAACCTGCGCCACTTTATAAAGCGCGTATTTACATGTGATGACGGTATTCATTTCTAAGACAAAATGCAGCAAAACATGTTGATTATATTATACAGATAAAACTTTAACTTCATTTAAATAATCTGTATTGTTTATAATTAAACATGTGAGGACACGGTACCGCAGCGCTAGCTAGTTCAGTAATTGTTCCTGCCTTGCTCTGTATTCTTGCTGGTGCTGACGCGACACTGGAAAGATAGACGGATATAATAATTAAACACGTACTACTAAGATATTTCAATGTTCCTTAAAAGTTTTGAAGAATCGAAGTTCTAAGCTTACAGATGGCTTCACGTCTATTACATAGCTTATTGTGTGGCGATTGAGTTTTTGGAGAAAGAAAAGTAAGGACAGGAATTGGAGGTTAGTACGTTTGAAAGAGACAGTACTGCTGTGATAAATTATTTCATTGAAGGTTGCGCATGGCGCAGCAAGCCTCTTGCGTGAGACATGAACAAGCACTGCGCCACCCGTGTTCCCATGTTTAATAACATGCTTTCATTCCTATCATCATGAAAAAGATATCACGTATACATCTCAGTATTTTAATTATTCAGAGAGCTGTAATATCACGAATGTAATGGATTATGTGTCCTGTCGGTGAAAGAGAAAGCCCGTTTAAAAAGCAGGTAGTGATTCATACACATAGAGCACATAGAAGATCAAATACAGAAAAAAGCATTTAACATGCCACTTTAGTTACAATGGGATTTGAGAAACTAGTAAATTAAACGATTTTAAGATGAAGTTTATGATGTTCTACTTTAATGGCAAAATAAACTACGTGATTAAAGTGGAAATTTCGAGATTAAAGTTGACATTTCGTGCTTTTTTCTCCACTGTGTGCCTTTTTTTTGTCTGTACCCTAATAAGCTTTCATATGACACTCAGACGGTGGGCTACGACTCGCTTTTTCACGGCGACTTTGATATGTGACAACATCTTTTTTATTTCGGGCACTGTGCGACTTTGTGAAGTTGAGCCTTCGAGTTTCTCCGACACGCTGTCACTCGATCAGCTTCCTTTTGTTGATTATACCACTGTTTAAACCAACAAATAGTACGTTTTTCCTTTGCCTCCACTTGGTATTCGCTGAAATTCTTATATTTTCTCCCGTGCTTTTCCCATTGTCTTTTCACAGAAGGCTATTTATATTGATTTGCATATTCAAAGAGGCGTAATTCTGGGAGGAGTTGGGGCGGGACAGAAGGCGCGTGCACGTGCGTTACTTTTCACGCAAATCGGGATTTATGTAGTGGAAGAACGTGAAAGTATGCGTGCGCACAGATTCCTGCATCTGGATTTTTCTGTGCGTACGCACAATCCCGCTTTTGTGCTTACGCTATGTTATAGTGTGAGTTCTACGCACGCCGTTATACATGAGGCCACAGGTCTCAGTGGCTTTCAAACCCCAAAACACGCTACGCCAAAGATTGGTCCATCCCAAGGATCGGGTCCCACGGCACAAACAGAGTAACATAGTTTACGCAGTTAAGTGCCAGGAGGAGTGCCATGAATTGTACATCGGGGAAACCAAGCAGCCACTGGCTAAGTGCATGTCACAACACAGAAGAGCTTCCTCGTCAGGCCAGGACTCCGCAGTCTATTTACATCTACAGGATAGTGGTCACTCCTTTAAAGATGAAGAGGTGCACATCCTGGACAGGGAGGGGCGCTGGTTTGAGAGAGGAATCAAGGAGGCCATTTACGTGAAAAAGGAACGACCATCTCTGAACAGAAGAGGGGGCCTAAGGGTACATCTGTCGCCATCTTACAATGCTGTGATTGCAGCCATTCCTCAACCCTCTATGAATGGTTCACACGTCTACTAATCAGTGGACAATTTGCATATCACTGATCAACTGGCCCTTTGTCAATGGTGCTAGTCTCTGTGATTAAGCAAAGGTACTGTTTATAAGGTTGGGGAAACCTGCAGTCAATTGAGACTGAGGAAGAGACTTGGATAAGTCTCAAAATATTTCTCCCACTGAAAAACTTTGTCCAGATGAACAGAATCAAATTTCTAGGATTTATTTATATAGCACATTTTCATAGAAACAATGTAGCTTAAAGCACTTTATAAGATGGCAAAGAGAAAGTTGCATGAAAAGAAAAACAAATAAGATTAGGCAATAACATTAAAGAATAAGTAACAAAAATAAAGGTACGGTCAGATGGCAGGAACGAAAAGAAGAAAAACTAAATCTCCAGTTAGGACGGAGAAAAAGAAAAAAAAAAACAAAATCTGTAGGAGTTCCAATGCTAAAGGAAATCGCTCAGCCCACTCTGGGCATTCTATCTAACATTAACATTCTCAAATCAGTCCTCTTTGTTTTCATGCTTCACATTTAATGATGTTGGTCTTGTAGACAACTGGGGCACCCACCTTCATTCCATCAACGCAGGGGCCTACATGGTGCCTTGATCAGCTGGTGGTAGCACAGATCACCACCACAGAAGAACCAGAAAAAACAGCAGAGAATAGTGGGGATTAGTACAGTTTACGGATCCCTGAAGAATATGATAATTCTATGCCCAGATAGTCTATCAGGAACACAACTAAAATATAGCTACGAAAAAGCCAGATTAAAATAATGGCTTTTTAGCAGTTTATTAAAATATTTCACAGTATTCGCCTGGCGATTTCCTATTGGTAAAGTATTCCAGATTGTAAGTGCATAACAGCAAAAGGCCGCCTCACCACTTCTTTTAAGATTGGCTCTTGGAATTATAAAGAGAGGTCCATTCAAAGATTGAAGGTTATGACTTGGTGTGTAGGGGAGAGGCATTCCAGAATATAGGATTATCTAAAGCTTTATAAACCATTAGTACCGTTTTAAAGTCAGTTCTGTATGACATGGGTAAACAATGTAACAACGCTAAAACTGATAAGATGTGTTCAAATTTTCTTTTCCTACTTAAGATTCTGACTAGTTGACTAAAACAAATTCATGAAGTAATTTTCAAGCATCTTGTAAAGTTATAAGAGGTCCAACTTTTGCTACTTGTAACATTTGAGGTTGTTATCGACCTCTCGAACCCTCAGGTACCACGCCAAACACCAGGTAAAAGTCCAAGACTTTTTATTTTTATGATAATACTGTGCACTAAGCACCCTCCACTCCACACTACACATACAAATACAAATATCAATAATAAAGCACAATAAACACTCCTCCTCTCCCAGACACTTCGCCACCCTTCCTCCCAGCTCAGCTCAATGTCTGGGCTTTCCCAGAGTTCTTTTATACCCCCTGATCCAGAGGTGTTCCTGTCCAACAATCCAAAAGTTCTCATTACTTCCGGGTCACGGTAAAAGTCCGTTTCTTCAACCCGGAAACACGTTGTTTCTTCTTGTCATGTGATCATGACGCACTTTCGGGTTATAGGGCACGTAAGAGTCCAACAGCCTCCCTACAGCGACTCCCGGTGGTCCCCAAGGTATCCAGCAGGGTTGTGTATACAAACTACAAGGTCCATAAGGCCCTGCTGAAATTCGGGGAACCTCCATGCTGTTGGGAGGGCTCCACTAGGCGGCCTGGAGGTGTGGGCCGGAATATTTAGCCGGCCATCCATCACATACTATAGTCCTTAAGTGAAAAAATGCAGTCCTAGTACTCTGGTTAATATGTGATTTACAGTTTAGGTCAGAGTCAATGATTACCCCTAAATTCTTTACTTCCTCCTTGACTTTTAAACCGAAGGGATAAAGTTAATCTCTAATACCCTCACTATATCCATGTTTGCCAATCACTAACATTTCTGCTTTCTCCTTATTTAGATTGAAAAAGTTTCTACTCATCTAATTGGAAATTCTGCCAAGACATCGGATCAGAAAGCCATGAGCATCAGGGTCATCAGGTGCTATCGATAAATGAAGCTGTGTGTCACCTGCATAGCTGTGGTAGCTCACCTTGTGCTTTGAGATTATCTGACCTAATTGAAGCATATAGATTGAAAAGTGTGTAGCAACCGCAAAATACGGAAAGGCGATTCCTACACTTCACAACCCGTACAGGGGGGTGGACGATGTTTGAAAGCATAATAGCACAATCATATTCGGTCCTCGTCCCCTCTTGCCACAATTCCCTTCTTAATAATTTGCTGCAAATAAAACGCAACAGGAAGTGGAACAGAAAAAATAAATTAACAGTTGCTGTTACATTAACTTGACTGGTGCCTGAGTGCCCCTTAGTGAACCCCTTCCCCAGACGCCCTCCCTAGCGCCCAAATACTAACCCCCAGTTTGACACAGACAAAAAAAAGAAAAAAAGTAAATAATAAGAAAAACTGTTCTTTGAGAATGCAAAAGGAAGATTTCACTTAGTCCAAAATATAGGAAAACAAGAAATACTGCAGTTTAGTTCGTCCGTGAAGGCAGGAAACACAACCGTCCTTTGGCGGAACGGCTTCTCCGCGGACTATCACGAAGAATGAAACTCAGGAATCCGACTCACCAGTCAGGAGCACCCGGAGAACACCAGACCCTGGCCTCTTCTCGGGGATTCGTCCTTGAATATTTCTTCGGGGTGGCCACCCATGAATAGCAGACGTCCCTGGGTGAAGTAAAATCCTGAATAGTTCTTAGAGCGTGGATAGTCGCTGCGATGCCTTCAGCCTTATCCTTTCTTTTTTCCTCCCCAACTTGTTCTGCCATTCCCCTTAAAAAGAGAAAGTTTCCCGCCGAAAATCCTTGCCCCTCTCGGTTGTTAGGGCACCAAGCTCCAACTGGTACTCCCAGAAAAATATATACGTGAATTCCTACATTATTATCCCGATAGCCCTTTTGGTGGACACCTGGGGAAGTTAAAAACCCTACTGAGGTTACTAGAAGTGGCATGGTGGCCATCTGTCCGCAGAGATGTGTGGGACTACGTTAAAAAGTGTCAGATCTGTCAAAAGTATAAAACTCCACCTGGTAAACCAGCAGGGGAGCTTCAATCCATGATTCCTTCGGAGCCAGGAGAGATGTTGGGAGTCGACTTGATGGGACCACAGCCATCTTCAACCACCAAGAAAACTATATTGATGGTGGTAGTGGACTATTTTTCTAAATGGGTAGAGCTTTTTGCTCTGCCCGATGCTAAGACTCACCGGATCTGCACCCTCTTAAAAAATGAGATTTTTACTTGGTGGGGGGTCCCCAAGTTCATTGTATCGGACCGTGGTCCTCAGTTCACCAGTGAAATAATGGAAAGGTTATATTTAGCTTGGGGGGTAAAGCGAAAATTGACAACAGCATACCATCCCCAGAGCAATCTAACAGAGAGGGTGAACAGGACCCTGAAAACAATGGTTGCATCCTACATTGGAGATTGTCATCAAGACTGGGACAAATGGCTTCCTGAATTACGGTTTGCCATTAACACGGCGGAGCATGAGGCGTTGGGTGAAACTCCTGCACTGGTTGCCCTGGGTCATCAAATCAGAGGCCCACTTGATCAGTTAATGGAATCCATCCCTTTGCCAGATACTCCCCAATATCGTACGCTGGCAACTCTAGAGGAGTTACGAAAGAAGGTACAGGCTAGGTTGGTCAGGTCAACTTCAAGACAAGCCAAGTATTATAATGCCCGTCATCGGAAAGTGCACTACGAGGGGGGAGACTTGGTCTGGGTTCGAACTCATCACTTGTCTGATGCTGCTCGCAAATTTTCCTCTAAGCTTGCGCCCAAGTGGGTAGGACCAGCTATTATTTTAAAGCAGCTTGGACCGAATAATTACCGGGTACAGAAAGGGACTAACTCTGAGTCCAAAATAGATACGGTTAATGTAAGTAGCATTAAACCATATTTCGGTCCCCCCTTGGGGAAACCTGTGGGGGGGGGACTATGTAGCAAGGCTACATAACGGACAGTTGGGTTAGCCTTCTGAATTGTCCGTCACTTTATAATGGTGACTGGGAGGGTGTTTTAAATAGCCCTTCAGGCACCTTTGGTGACGTCCCGTTCTGGGAGGATCCTGCCGGAGTTCACTTTCCAGCTGCCTGTTGCCAGCGTAAGGTTGCCATAACAACCGAGAGGGGCAAGGATTTTCGGCGGGAAACTTTCTCTTTTTAAGGGGAATGGCGGAACAAGTTGGGGAGGAAAAAAGAAAGGATAAGGCTGAAGGCATCGCAGCGACTATCCACGCTCTAAGAACTATTCAGGATTTTACTTCACCCAGGGACGTCTGCTATTCATGGGTGGCCACCCCGAAGAAATATTCAAGGACAAATCCCCAAGAAGAGGCCAGGGTCTGGTGTTCTCCGGGTGCTCCCGTCTGGTGAGTCGGATTCCTGAGTTTCATTTTTTGTGATAGTCCGCGGAGAAGCCGTTCCGCCAAAGGACGGTTGTGTTTCTTGCCTTCACGGAGGAATTAAACTGCAGTGTTTCTTGTTTTGCTATATTTTGGACTAAGTGAAATCTTCCTTTTGCATTCTCAAAGAACAGTTTTTCTTATTATTTACTTTTTTTCTTTTTTTTGTCTGTGTCAAACTGGGGGTTAGTATTTGGGCGCGAGGGAGGGCGTCTGGGGAAGGGGTTCACTAAGGGGCACTCAGGCACCAGTCAAGTTAATGTAACAGCAACTGTTAATTTATTTTTTCTGTTCCACTTCCTGTTGCGTTTTATTTGCAGCAAAATATTAAGAAGGGAATCGTGGCAAGAGGGGACGAGGACCAAATATGGTTGTGCTATTATGCTTTCAAACATCGTCCACCCCCCTGTACGGGTTGTGAAGTGTAGGAATCGCCTTTTTATATTTTGCGGTTGCTACAAGTGCAGCAGACCCAGAAAAGATCTTTATGGTACACCATATACAATATTATGGGTCTCCGAACCACAACTAACAAAGAATTTTGTACATGTTAAGTAAGACTAAAACCAATTTAAGATGCTGCCAGAGAGGATCACCCATTGTCTAAGTCGATTTATATAAGAATACTGTGATCTATGGTGTCAAATGCCACACTCAAGTCTTAGAGAACAAGAACAGACTACTAACCTGCAAATCATTTACTACTTTTACCAGCGCAGTTCCTGTACTATGGTTTGTTCTAAAACCTGACTTGAACTTTTCCAGAATAGAAAATTTAATTAAATAATCATTGAGCTGCTTAATAATGGCCTTTTCTAGAATTTTACTTAAGAAAGGCAGGTTACAAATTGGTCTAATGTCAAAGACAGAGGAGTCAAGATTATTTTCTTGAGCAGGGGTTTAACAACTGCAATATTAAAGCAGTCAGGGAAGACCCCCATATCTAATGAGGACTTCACTATGTCAAGTACATTATCAATAAGGACACTGGAGACTCCTTTGAAAAAGCCTGTTGATACTGCAGGGTCAAGGATGCCATTCTACATAGTTTGGGTCGATCTATTCCAGTGAAAGAATGCCACTCACTTAAAAGAGCATGCTGGGGGTCAATTAGATTAACTCTGGGGAGATGTAATATATTATTTCTTATATCACTTATTTTGTGTTTATGACATATAGAAAAAGCCTCACAAGTTTCACTAGTAGTTTTTAGGAGGCATTCCATTGAGTGAGCTGGGTTTAGAAGACGATCAGTAGTTGAAAATAAAACTCTTGGATTGCCAGCATGATCATTTATAATTTTAGAGAAATAGGACTGCCTCTCAAGGTGTACTGCGTTGTTATATTCAGTTATTGTAGCCTTCAATATTGCATAATAGACTATCAGCTTGTTTTCTCCATTTTCACTCGGCTCTCTTGAATGTTCTCTTATAACCAGACACTCTTCAGGTCTTCCAAGGTAGTGCTGGAGGATTTTTTAACTGTCTTGTCAGGGGCCATTATGTCAGCTGTGACCTTAGCATAAACATTTTCCACCTTACTGTTAACACTATTAGCACCACTGAGGTAAGCACTATAATTGGACTGATCGTTTAGCAGGCTAGACCCCACAATCTTCTTCTTCTTCTTCTTTCGGCTGGTCCCATACAATACTTACGAAAAAGACACATAGTTAGGTCTTAATCTTCTAAACACCTTAAAATGATGAGTCTCTCATGCAAACTCTGCGCTGCTCAAACCTATTCTTGAAAAAAAAATAGTAGAACTACAGTACTCTCTTTTAATTTAAGGACGTGAAGGAGGTCTTGTGGTGTCCCAACAGCCTAACAAAGCCTTTCTCTCTCTCTCTCTCTTAATAAAAGACATTTTTACCTTGATGCCATTTTCTCTCTCTTGTGCATTGCTACTCACAGGTGCTATGCTTTACGTTATCTGCTGCCTCTGGATTCCATACCATTCAAATCAAAATTCATAAAAAATACATACTTTTGTCTCTTTAGTATTTTTTACACAATTCATATTACAAAGTTGAATGGTTTAAGAATGCATGAAATAAGTGCTGCTCTGCTACAAGAGTGAGGCAGTAAACAGTGATAAACCAAACGCCCTGAACTCCCCCGACAGAAGAGTAAAACTGGCAGCTCCTCCAGATGAGAGTGAAGACATTATATGTTTGTAGTTTACAGTCTAGTCAGCATCCTGCCTGTCACCAAAGAAGATGTCTATGCAGTAACACAAAGAATCTGCGATAACAGCTATAAATAGAACACAGTATAATCAGCATATTGAAAATCAAATACATTTTAAATGACATCATCAACATAAGCACAATCTTTAAAGACCCCCTCCTATGACTCTAGCTTTCAAATTCTAAGCTTCTAGCTGTGTCCACACCGCTGACTGCTGGGTTTAAAGGACTGACGTCCAGTCTCATGTGTTGCTTTCAAAGCTCCAACCTGACCACAGAAAATCTCAAAGGCTTTCACTCTTCCAACTCTCCTGCTCACCCACCAGAATAAGTAACAGCGCCTGTGTGAACTGACGCAGTACAAAGATAAGACACTAGCACTTTAACTTTGTTGCAATTAATTTATGAATGAAGATCTGTACATTTGAATAATAAGAATAAAGGCTTCCTGTGGACATGTTGACGTAATCATTTTTAAAACCTATGTTTCCTGAAATTCACTTCAACTGCACCATGCGCCTCTATTCGAATCTGGAAGTGGCCTGGTTAGACAAGCGTTGGACTTTCCGGCGGCGTATTAGGCTAGCTGGTAAAGAGTACTCGAACTAGTCACTTGATGCACAAGCTGATGCCATGCAATTCTGTTCTGAATATTTGTTTTCCAATACTTATGTGGAACCCACACGCTTGACAATTGTCCTTCAATGTGGCATATCCCTTACTCTCTGCTTCCCTAACACAGTTCTCTTGCAGGTGTAGAAGGAACAGTATTTTTATAGTGCATTTTTAAGAAAGAGGGTTGGGTGCCAGCTAATAAAATGTGCTCTAGGGAGGCATTTCATATTGGGAAAGTCTGGTAGCTCTTCACAGACTGAATAATTATTTATAAAAAGATATAATATTTAAGAAAGAAAAAAAACCCATATGAATGATTATGGGTATATACTGTAATTATTGTACTCTTTGATGGCTTTGTGCCCACTGATGCAGGAAAATGCCCAACTTTTCTATACCATCGGCAGCACACAAGGCCTGTTAAGGAAGCAGACTTTGAATCGAGCTGCATTTCAAAGTGAACCCTAAAATGAACAGTTAAACGGCAGCATTACCAACATTTGGGCTGAGTGCCGTTTGACAGCAAGAGGCGTTAATCCATGATGATTTGACATGTCTGTGGAGACTGCTTCAGTCAAAAGGGAAATCATGTTTAAGCTTACAATCAAAAACTCTGATGGACATGATAACACATAACAGACACTGGCACAGTAGGTGAAAGGGACTTTGATCCAACCACCAGAAGATACACCTCTCCTCAAATCCAGTGCATGCACATCTTTAATTCATTTGAGCAAGAAGCTACTCTCTGTAGATAAGGTGACCAGAATTTTTTGGGCCAATCCGGGGACATGGGGGGTAAGGGGGACGGGGTTTGGATGAGTGTAGACTACAAAGCGAAAGCTTATGACGTGATTTCTCGCCAAAGTTGCAGGATGTGGTAAAGCATAACCTCCATCAAAATACTGCGCACACACGCCGAGTTCAAATTATCGTGGTGATGAGATACATTCAAAAAAGTGAACCAGCTGAAACCGGGGACAAAATGTTAGATATCTACTCTCTGTAGATAAGGTGACCAGAATTTTTTGGGCCAATCCGGGGACATTTGGGGCTAGAGAAGCGTAGACTACAAAGCGAAAGCTTATCACGTGATTTCCCGCCAAAGTTGCAGGATGCGGTAAAGCATAACCTCCATCAAAACACTGCGCATGCGCGCCGAGTTCAAATTATCGTGGTGATGAGATACATTCAAAAAAGTGAACCAGCTGAAACCGGGGACGAAATGTTAAACCGGGGACAAAACGGGGACATGTTTCTGAGCGGGGACAGTTGTCCGAAAAAGGGGGCTGTCCCCGGAAAACGGGGACGGATGGTCACCTTACTGTAGAACCTTTAAAATGGACATCCTGAACTGGCTCAAGTGTCACCTCCTCCAAGCTAAAGCACTGTGTCAGTGACCGAGCCAAGTCAGAGAAGATTGAGAAGCAGCATTACTTCAGAAGAGGAACGTCAGTGCCTACACTCTCAAGCCAGAGATAGTCATCGTTTTTTCTATGAAGTTACAGAGTCTGTGTCCTGCAGTGGGTTGGCACCCTGCCCGGGATTGTTTCCTGCCTTGTGCCCTGTGTTGGCTGGGATTGGCTCCAGCAGACCCCCATGACCCTGTGTTCAGATTCAGTGGGTTGGAAAATGGATGGATGGAGCTACAGAGTCTACTAGGGAGCTGAGGAAGACAAGACCATAGCATGGACGAAGTACCATTGGGCAAAGACAACCAGTACATTCTACTGCAAGCACCTGAACCCAGGACAAAGACACACAATGACTCTGTACAGCATTGAACATCATCTTAAAAAGGCTTGGTATAGAAAAACTATTGTAGATACATTTCAAGAAGCTAATAAAGGACCTGCTTTCTCATGTTTGATTGAAACTGTACAACAAATTCATGACTCTGTCAGATAAACTTGTATTATTTACAAGCTTTTACTTCCTTTGGAATCAAAAGCCTCAAGTTGCAGCCAAGCAGTTTAGCCTTCTCTTACCAACTATAACATTACATTAAAACTTCAAAAGCAAAACACTAAATGAGAGCACTTTTCAAGAAATTTAAAGAACCCTCAAATGAACAAAGTGCGGATACTGTGTTATATGTCTTTCTGACAATTTCGACATAAACAGTTATTACATTTCTATAATCTTTGTGTTTATCAATAAATTGTATTATTATGCTTCTTGAAACAAAAAACGTTTTTTTTTCTTTTATTGAATTTATTAAAAGCATGTAACATTCCATACAATTAAGCCAAACTTAACAAAACTAAATTCAATTCCATCCTCACCCATGAGAATGAGAGGAAGGCCAACAGTCAGAATAAAACTTTAACAGTAGAAAAAAAGGGAAGAGAATTCTTTTCCCCAATATTCTAAAATATTATTGATTAAATCCTCCCAGATTTTAAAAAAAGTTTTGAACCGATCCTCTAAGAGAGAATTTGATTTATTTCAATTTCAAATAGTATGTAACATCAGTTACCTGCTGACTTAGCAGAAGTGGGTTAGGATTCTTCCAGTTGAGCACGATAAGTCTACTTGTTATTAGTGAAGCAAAGGCAATCACAGTTTGTTTGTCTGGTCTCCCATCTGGGAATCCACCAAACACAGCTGTTAATGGGTTAGGGGGGATTGGGACACCAAGGCTGTCTGATAGGCATATAAAACCTTTTGTCCAGAATGATGTTAATTTGGTGCAGGTCCAATACATGTGGCCCAATGAGGCTGGAGCTCGATTGCAATGTTCACAGGTTGTCTCTTGACCTGGAAACATTTTGGACAATTTTAAACGAGACAGATGTGCTCGATAAAAAAATTTAAGCTGAATAATTGAATGCTTTGCGCATATGGAGCTCAAGTGAATTCTGTGCATGGCTGCCTTCCACTCCTTTTCTGAAATGTTGAGTAAGAGATCCTTTTCCCACTGTGCTCTGGGATCTTTAAAAGGAAGGGACTTTAAAATGGTTTTAAATATTATAAACATGTTGTCCGAGTCCTCAAGACTGATCAGTATCTCTTCTGGAACAGAAATAGGTGGGAGGTGAGGAAAATTGGGAAGATATTGTTTAGCAAAGTTTCTTATTAGAAGGTAGTGGAAAAATTGTGTTGATGGGAAATTAAATTTAGAGTGTAATTGTTCATAGGATGCAAAAACATTATTTAGATACACATCTCTAAATGATGTAATGCCATGCGTTTTCCAAACTTTAAAAACTGTATAATTTACTTTAATGTAAGTCTAATGGACAGGAAAACCATCTACTAAGAACATCAAGGGAAATCAAATGAAAGCCTCGCCAAATCCTCTAATTAACTAGTGGAATTGGCCAAAATAATAATTTAATTGACTGATTGATATCAATTGATTCCTCTCATTCCCATTTTCCTAATTTTATGTGAGACTAGCAATAAATGCAAGCAAGTTAACACTTGATCAGTTTTGTGGCATTTTATTCTACACCAATCTGTTGTTTTCTACTTTCAACGCTTCCTACGATTAGACATCTTTATTTAAGGTTTCCATTGTGATTATTGCTTTTTTGGTGTGCTAACACACACCTGAATGGCATTTCCAGTTATTTTCAGTTTCCTGTGTCCTACTTAAATACAACCATAGCTGCCCGACACTTTCTCTGTACTTACAGTTCAATCAGTGCTATCAGATGGCTGGATTTCCCAGGCAGAAGACTTCATCTCAGGAACCCATAGGTATCATACCCAGCTGGTGGTTGGTCTAACTAGGAGAAAAAAAATGTTTTGAAGTTTTAAATGTATTTCTTAAAACTTTAGACAAATGCAAAAATGTCACTTTTCTCAATTGCATATCAACAGATTACTGATATAAGCATGATTAATCAATTACCCCTAACAGGAACAGCCGAAAGATGAAGAAGAACAACAAGAATCCATCCATCCATTTTCTAACCTAGGGGTCACCAACTCACGGTCCTGGAGGACCACCATGGCTGCATTTTAATTTTTTAATGAGTGCCCTGTTTGTGCTGTTAATTAACTTCTTGTGTAATCATTTTAACTGAATTGCTAATTTGTCAGATTTGTTCCCCTGTATTTCTTCATCGATCCTCTGAATTGCTTAATTTCTTTCCTTAAATGGCACCCAAACAGAAATGAAATGTGAAGTGAGGGAGCCAACAGAAGACCAGCTAAGTCAGGGCCTCAAACTCCAACCAATTTCACTCCAAACCAGCTGTTTAATGAGGCGCCCATTCTTGCCGTTAATTAAACCCGCTCTTTAATTCCGTGGCTTGTTGCTGCTCTCGTTGTGCATTAGCAGATATTTCTGAAATTGTTGATTTTCTCTTTTCTAAGAACAGCGTTAAAATGTTTTGGGGACCTGAGCAGATCAACATTCCTGAGACCTTCACCTTTCTTTATTTTCAGATATTGTATGATGGACACCAGTTGTTTTGGCTTATTTTGTATCTCATTATTGTTTGGTTGATAATTAAGGAAAAATAAACAATTAAGGGGTCTGAGTCTTCAAGAGCAAATCAATTAAAAATAATTCAAAAGAAGTTAATTAGGGCAGCACGGTGGCACAGTGGCAGCACTCCTGCCTAGCAGTTAGGAGACCCGGGTTCGCTTCCTGGGTCCTCCGTGCATGAAGTTTGCATGTTCTCCCCGTGTCTGTGTGGGTTTCCTCTGGGTACTCCAGTTTCCTCCCACAGTCCAAAGACATGCTGGTTAGGTGCATTGGCAATCCTAAATTGTCCCTAGTGGGAGTGTGTGTGTGTGCATGTGCCCTGCGGTGGGCTGGCACCCTGCCCAGGGTTTGTTTCCTGCCTTGCACCCTGTGTTGGCTGGGTTCTACTCCACCAGACCCCCATGACCCTGTATTTAGGATATATCCATCCATCCATCCATTTTCCAACCCGCTGAATCCGAACACAGGGTCACGGGGGTCTGCTGGAGCCAATCCCAGCCAACACAGGGCACAAGGCAGGAACCAATCCCGGGCAGGGTGCCAACCCACTGCAGTATTTAGGATATAGCGGATTGGAAAATGGATGGATGGATGGTGAAGTTAATTAGCAGCAAAAACAGGTCACTCATTAAGAAAAGGGTTAGAATGAAAACCTGCAGCCACGGTGATCCTCCAGGACTGGAGTTGGCGACCCCTGTTCTAACCCACTTATGCAGTGTCAGGGTTACAGGGAGCTGTTGCCCATCCCAACAACACTTGGAGTAAGCGTGCTAGTTAACTGAAGGGCAGATGCACACACTCATAGATACGAGGTCAATTAGAAACACCAATTAGCTTGGCAGATGCATCTTTAGGGGGTGTGAAAAAAATTAGAATACTCCAAGAAAACATTTATGGATTAGGGGGATCATGCAAGATCAACAAAGATAGGACTGTGAAGGTATGAGACAATATAAGTTACCGCTGCACCACCATACTGCTAATTATCAGTAATAACAGCAATGGTATAGTGTTCAGTGCTGATGTCTCACAGAGTCAGCATTCTGGATTTGAATCCTCCATTTGGTCACTGGCTGTACAGGCTAGTATAATTGGCAGATTCAAACCAGTGCCCTGTTCTGGACTGGTTCCCACTTTTCTCTTGATATTGTTTTGATTGGTTCAATAAACCTGAATTGGACTAAGCAGAGTGGAGAATTTGATAATAATAATTATTACTATGTGTGGCTGGCATTGTCTGTGTGGACTGTGCGTGGGTTTTTTCTCTTACGCCACAAATATTAATTGCAGGCTCTAAAGTAGTCCAAGAGGACATGACAGAAAATATCCTGCACTGTCCTGGCAGTCTGTTCAAGGACAGCGCCTGCCAGTGAGTTGGAATTATGATTATAAAATGAATGAATACATTTACTCAACAGCTTCTGTGTGCTTTCAGGTATAAAGCTTCATCTCTCATACACCTCAAATGAGATTAAACATACAATGAAATATGGTGCATTGTTATCTAGTGCCTCATCGAGGAATTGTTCCTGCCTCATGTCCACTAAAATCAGGTATGCAAAATGAAGAAAGTGGACGAATGACAGGGGTCAACAATTTGAAATGAATGAAGTTTGTGGGACAAATTATAACATATTATATTTAACAATGTCTGGAAATGGGATAAACAGGTAAACAGCGTGCAGTTAGATGCTTGCTTTTAATACTCCAATATCACTTCTAAATTCTTTGCCCCCTAGCCAACAGTGAGGTTTCTGTACAGTTATATTGCTGGTTAGCAATATATTAAAACTTAAATCCATTTGTCATTTTTAGAGGAGAACCTTTTGACTAAACGGGTCCTGTTAATGGCCCATACAGATTTGTTACTTTATGTGGAGAGTTGGTTTAAGACAATCTTGGCCTCAAAGGTGAATGCAAAAGTATCTCCAACTGAAGCTGTAACAGGACTGATTGCCAGCTTCAAAGCTATAAACTTGCTTCCTTCTCATATGTTCTTGGGCATCTGAAAGTAAGAACTACCTAACTCAAGGACATGTCTGCACAGTGCCGCTAAGGAACAATTTAAAGAAATGTCCCCTGGTCCACTAGAATTTCTGTAAAACTATGAAATCGCGCCTACCTTGCCGATATACTTTTACAGATCATTTGTATATTACCATTCATTGCTCTTAGACTTTCATGAACCTTTACTTTTTGTTTCCATGGTGAACAACATCACACAGAACACAGGCAAAAAGTCAATGCGGCTGCTATAGGCATGCGCTTCCGTGAGTCGTCACAGCAACGAGATTCAAGGCAAAGATGAAGAGGAGAAGAAAAGACTTATCTGAGAGTTGTGGAGTCAAAATGATAAAGAACAGACATTTAGAGAAAGAACTTGAAACTAGCCAAGGAAATAACACTGCAAAAGCCATGCTTTAGACACCGAGGTTCAACTTCCTAGTCCATCTGACCTCATCAGACTTCTGCTCCACTCTTTTGAGATGTAGACAAGGATCCACCCTAGTGCTTCTCCTGTGCACTTCCTTCAGTCAACTGTGCCTCCCTGTCCACATGTCCTTCTGCCAGCAATATAATTTGGTCTGCAGTGCAAAACTCTTCCCATGGCCTCATACTGTCAGTTCTGTCGCGTTCTCCAGATGGCCTTCTTCAAATGGCTTTGTAGGTCAAATATAAATGAATTGTTCTTCAGATGGCTTTCAGTACAGTACCCTTCATCACTTGTCCTTATTCTGCCATATGTGAGCCCTTCTTTTGTTGGATTATTTGGTCAACTATACATCCTTCTTTACATGGCATAATTTGATTTTTGTAGCATTCTCCAGTGAGCATTTTCTGTTAGTTAAAAACTTTTTTTCAGGTGGTCACATCTGTCCACACCTCTTGTAGGCGGTCACTTTAAGTGGTTTTCTGCAGGTGGAATCATTTGCAGAGCTGTGATCCTTCTCCACACTGCATGCTTTGGTCATTTGTGTGTCATTCACCAAGTGGCACTCACCAAGAGTCCACTACAAACTCTTCTTCAGGTGGTCATACCTGAGCACTGTTTTGTCTTCCCAAAATCCTGCCAGACTACGGCAATTGTTTTGTCTGACAAGGTGCAAAACAATGGTTACTGCAAAATCCTGCTGACTACGCCAATTGTTTTGTCTAGAGTAATATATATTGCTCTACTTTCCCCTATTGTATTATTAATATGTAGCCTTAGAATGCCTAATCTCACAGACTTACCACTGTTTATAAGGTATTATTGTATATAACTTATCCCCACCTTCCCTTCTATATTTATAACCTCAGGCAAAAAGACAAGCAGAAGTTAAGTTACAGTTTAAATAATGTAATAGTATTATTGATAATATTCATAAATAATAACAAAATGCAAAGTATATTTGAATATTGGCAACCATAAAACCTGATTAAATGATGATATGTAGTTCAGGTGGCACACAGTCTTCTGGTTACTTAAATATCTCTAGTTAAGGCATCATTGGTGCTCAGCTTTCAGCCACATGTCTGTTCAAAATGGCTGCTGAGCTGTGCTGTTCATTGTGTTCTCTTCATCATCACAGGTTAGCAAGAGAGATGCTTCTTCATCATATGTTGGTTGGTAAGAGAAAGATACTGAGGTTAAACACATACATTTATAGATGTTCTGTCCAACCCCGAGAGCCAATAGCACATCATGGTACTTAAAGGCTTCTGAACCAAGCCAATTCCAAACAGCCATACTTCAGACCAATGGGGGAAATAGAACATCTTAACACCTGCCCCCAAACCATATGTTAAGGTACACCTTAGCCCATTTGCGGGGGTAGAAATGACTTTAGCAAAGAAACACTTGCCAAACTGGTTTAAAACACACATCCCCCATTCCTAAGGGGGAGGGGGGTAAACACTAAATTACATTGCTTTGTCTAAATTACAAATAAAGATATACAGTACAAAATATTCATCAAGTTATATGTAAAATCTCACATCACAACAAGCACATCTTCAGGTTTCTCCAGACAGCCACCTGAGCGCAATCTTGATTATATTCATTCTTCTCTGCAGCCGATGAAAAACTGAAAAGCTAACTTCTAAACATTATAATGCACATTTAGAAGTGGGTAGCTATCTCACAGCTCCTAACTTCTAATTCTGACTTTGTCTTTGTGTGGAATTTGCATGTTCTCTCCATGTGCACATCGATTTTCTTAATTTTATTTCTACATCTCAAAAACATACAACTTAAACAGCAACTTTAAAATATTCACGTTTAACAGCTTTACACCCAGGGCTGCTGAGCTAAGCTCCTGTTCTCCACAACCATGATATGGAATTGTGTTCATAAAGTAAATAAAGAAGAAATGTAAAAAAAAGAAGACTCTAGTGCCCTGTTTCGCCCAGAATTACCATCACTCTTTGTCATCATGTTAATACATAGTAAGCCCCTTTACAACGTCAGAAAGAGACAACCTTTCATTTCATCCTGTGAGTGGTTCTCTAATTTCTCTATGGCACAAAGCTTTCAAAGTGTTGGGGGGGCCAGTGAAGGAGTTGGAAAGAAGAAAGAAAGAAAACCTGCAATCTGTTTCCCTCTCTAATCCTGCTTGGATGCGGATAAGCAATAATCTGACCGTTCAAAAATTTTTTCCAGTTTGATGTTAGAAGGGTCCAGGCAGGTAGAGACGACAAATATTTTAGACCTGCTTCTGAGAAAATTTCAAAGAGCTTTAGTTGAAGGGGCATAGGGATTAAATTCTGTAGCCTTTAGGTCATATGCATTTAAATTAACTGGTGGTATTTTTACACCACTGCAGACCTATTGTGACAGCGTCCCCGGGGCAAAGAGAGATTACATCTTTACGTATAATTACAAAGGACCTTAGAATATAGAAATAATGAAAAGTCTGGTAGTTCCTCTAATGGCTTAGCATACAAGGTTTGAAGCTGCAGATGTAAGGGTCACTCATTCTACCCAGCTTGTCAACATCTACAGAATGAATTGCCTTTAAGGTAATTATGGATGTCTCCAACAGGTGGCAGCCTCACAGGTATTAAAAATATGCAGACAACCAGGGGGTCACTTTAAAAAAAAGGTTCCTGGAGAACTGAAGCCACCTTTCAAACAACAGGCAGTACATTTCTGAGTGCAACATAACTCCATGAGATGCACCGTAATATAGACCCCCCCCCCCCCCCCCCTATTAGTCCCTGCGAAGGGTCTGCTTCTTACAAATATTGGGATGCATTTCTTCTCATACAAAGCCATCCATTACTGAATCTGTAGTTTTTAATTCATGGGTTAGAGATGTCAGCAGTACTGGATATAATGCAGGCTTCAGTCCTGGACAGGGTGCCAGTGCATAAGAGGGCATGAACACATTCACACAGGGACTCAAGGTGGGCACATTTAGAACTGTGCTTTAATGTACTTAGTGATGCACTGGCATCTTTATTATTTGTTTCCTTTCTTTGCAGTTCTGAGTTTGGCTGACTTGTTTTAACATGGCCTTCCAGACAGTATTATATAGGCATACCACACCTGATACAATAAAATACAATATAATTTATTTTTGTGTAGCCTAAAATCACACAAGAAGTGCCGCAATGGGCTTTAACAGGCCCTGCCTCTTGACAGCCCCCCAGCCTCGACTCTCTAAGAAGACAAGGAAAAACTCCCAAAAAAACCTAGTAGGGAAAAAAAATGGAAGAAACCTTGGGAAAGGCCGTTCAAAGAGAGACCCCTTTCCAGGTAGGTTGGGCGTGCAGTGGGTGTCAAAAAGAAGGGGGTCAATACAATACAGTACAATACACAGAACAGAACAAATCTTCAATACAGTATAAAAATAAAAAAATGTACAAGTGCGGAGCAGAATTTAACAGTAGATGATATCACATAATATGATTTGGATTTGTTTAGAGTCCTGGAGACCTCAGCCATCAAGCTGCCTCCCCCATTGGCCATTCCACAGCTGAGTCAGTGCTGGGCCAGCCAATCCGATGAAAGAACCCCTCTACCCCACAATTCCTGAGATCCTCCATCAGGGATGACTTTACCTTAGGCAGGCAAAACAACTTGGCAGGTTGGCCGTGGCACCAAGTGCCACATTCGAGTTCCGAGAAGAGAAGAGACAGACAAGAGAAACAGAATAGGTGAGGATTAGTAACAAATGATAACTATCATATTACTTATGTTTTAGTGCTAATGACTAACAACAGAGATTCAGTCTGTATAGTTAATCAGCAGCTCTAGTCAGGGTATACTAAACTGAAGTAGTGAGTTTTCAGCCGGGATTTAAAAGCTGAGACCGAAGGGGCATCTCTTATAGTAGCACTGATGTGCCCACCAATTTGTTAGCACAATTCTTGCTCTCCCTCAGCATTCAAACCTTACAGTTAGGCGAGTCTACAGCCTGGTAGCACCCTTTAAATCACCTGCTGATTTTTTGCAGATATTAAATCATTCTTCATATACAGACTGCTTCTTCACCCTTTAAACCTCAGAGTCCCTTTGGTACGCTTCATCACACTGCTGTTCTTTCTCAAGATTAGGGCAACCAAATTTTCCTTGAAAGAATAAGGGATAGTTCCTGTGTACAGATGAATATTTCAGACAAAATAAAATTAAGTACGCAAATAAAAGTATGGTGAAATGTGACAATAAATAACATGAAAAGCAAATATAAATAATTAAATGTATCACAAAATACATTTTTGTTGCTTACTTTTTCATTCATTTATTTCAGTAGCAGTACGTAACATAATGGAGTTGACAGAACGGACAGTCGTTGTCATTTCAGTCTGATATTCCTCCCACAACCCCAATGTTAACCACAGTGTAACCGAGTGGAGCTCTGGAGGTCTGCAGCCACGCTCTATTGGCGCCCATTGGAGTCAACTTCACCTCCACATATATACGGTATATAAATATATATATATATATATATATATATATATATACAGCATATATATATAATACAGTATATATATATTCCAGGTCAAGCAAAGCACATGTCCACTCAGCCAACAATTCATCAATCAAGATACTGTACTTGTTAGAAAACACGCTCTTAACTTTGACAAGTGCTTTCATTTCATTGCTTATTTTATGTTGTGTGTGTGTCACTGATATAAATACAGGAAAGAATATTTAAGTAAATACACATGTAAATAAATAATTAACAATATATCTAGTGGCACATGTAATTATTTATACTCACATTTCAAAGCACTCGTATTTATGTGTGTATTTTTTTAACTTTGTCCGAAATATTCCTCCATACCTCGGAGGCAGGGGTATCGCAGTTTTACAATGCTTTATGCAAACATGCCTCTACTACTCATAAACTCAACAATTCTAAAGAATAAAACTAAACAAGTACAGCCTTCAGCGCCACTCCTATAAAGGGGCACTTTATTACTTGGTTGCTTACGTACCTGACCTTGTCGAGAGGCTTACCTGCCTCGCCAGTGACATTCGTGTCTCTAGTGACTCTTCCTATGAAGTCAGTAGACGGATTGGGAGAGCATGGGGGTCATGCAGTCGTCTGGTTTATGGCGGTCCCGATATCTATGCAAAATGATGAAGGTCTAAGTCGTTAGAGTCCTGATGCCTCCTGTCTTGATCTATGGTTGTGAGACATGGACGCTTTCGAGTGACCTGAGACAAAGACTGGACTCCTTCGGTACTGTGTCTCTTCAGAGAATCCTTGGGTACGGCTGGTTTGACTTTGTGTTGAAAGAGCAGTTACTGACGGAGTCCCGAATGAGGCACCTTACCTGCATTGTGAGTGAGCGTCAGTTATTGAGAGAGCGTCAGTTACGGCACGACAGCCATGTGGCGCAATTCCCCGAGAGTGAGCTGGCTCACAGGATCCTTATTGTTGAGGACTCGAGTGGCTGGACCAGGCCAAGGGGACGCCCACATAACACCTGGCTGCGGCAGATAGATGGTCATTTCCGGAGGGTGGGACTGGACCGCGTGTCTGCCTGTTGGGGTGCCAACTGGAAACCCAAGCTGTTTCGTCGTGTGGTGGGTGCGGCAACGTGCTGTACCAGTGCATGCTCCCCGACCCAACCTGACCTGACCTTCGTATTTACATTGGGGTAGTATTCCTATGTTACAATGCTATCTACAGCCACGTTGACATTTCTTGTACCTACGATAACTCAAATTAAATTAGAACGTCCTGCATAACCACTCATATTGTATTTTACTTATCCAGCTGAAAGATATGTGCACAAATTGTGTCTGCTTCACATGGCACGCTTACTATTTTCGTTGTCATGTTTTTGGTTTTGACAGGTTGAGTAATATCTCTGCATCCTCCACGTTTGGCATATCCATTTGTTGTTCTTGGAAACAAACACTATTTTTTTTATAGAAAAGTATATTCTCTCTGTAGTTCTCCACTAGATGAGCAGAAATGAGTACTCACAGTGACCGTTTAAGCACGTACCTAACCTAAGTCGTCTCAGAAATGACCGCCTTAATATCACACATGCACAGTTCTCAGCTTCATAAACTCAACATCTGATTGGCCTGATCTGTCCTGTTTTTAATGGAATTGATATGAGTGGTGATTTGAACGCATGGGAGGATCACAAGTGATCCAAATCGCTCTTACTATAACGACTCGTATACTGCTCTATCGATTGAACTGATAAATGAGTTATGTTTAAATATGGGACGAATGAGGATTAAAAA
Organism: Erpetoichthys calabaricus; assembly: GCF_900747795.2. NCBI lineage: Eukaryota > Metazoa > Chordata > Cladistia > Polypteriformes > Polypteridae > Erpetoichthys > Erpetoichthys calabaricus. The sequence goes on from NC_041407.2 coordinate 80,772,203, forward strand.
ATAGACACCAGCACTGGGCAAGAAATACATGGCTGCCCCGGGAAGTGCGTCTGGTAATGATTTCGAGTCCAATAAAATCCACAAGGATTGCGGCTTTAGTGGAAAAATGACACGCTTTACAAAACAAATACCCTGGCACCTTCTAATCTAGCGATAGCAATCAATAAACAATCTGGCCCTCATTGCCTTCAGTTAAGGGTCCATGCCCTGTTTAATGGTGCAAACCTGTGTTATTTACTGTCTGGGCTGTGTCGCAGCAGCTTAATAAAGAGATAGCTAGTTCAGGGATGAGCTGGTCGAGCTGCCATAAACACCCCTTCAGATTCTCAATAAATGCACACTGCGCCCTCTGCTTGCTGGCTTAAGGCTGGAAAAGCCCATGATGGCCCTGCCAGCCCACAAAGACGTGTCAAGTATGAAATAGGTGACTTCAGCTCCCCTACAACCCTACACAGGTTTAAGCAGGCTTAGAAAATGGTATGATAGGGCATTTAGTAATCCATAAAAAAGGTGGTCCCACCCCCAAGTGTTATAAACCCACTTTGCGTGAAGTTGTCCATTCTAGGAGAAAAGGAGGTTACCGCTCCCCAGATGGAAATAATCAATCCCAACTGCCCATGTGCAGGATTGAGAGAGTTGATGAAACAGTAAATAACGGGACAGAGCGGTGGTGGTGGTGTCTCTACAAAGGGGCAACTCTCCAGCTCTAGTAAAGCCTTCAGATCACCCTCTAAAGAACTCAACATGTGTCATTGGCACAGTATAAATTGAACCAGTGTGAATAAGTGGGGGGTTCCTTGCGGAACTGGCATCCACTCCAGTGGAACGTACTCTCTTGCCCTGAATCAGGTAAATCTGTCATAATGGTCTTCCAGTTAAAATGAAACAGGCAGTCAGCTTCTTCTGTTCCACACATCTGGCAGCAATGCGCACCTTCAGAGACACACACCTTTACCCTGCCACTGAGCAACTGTTCTCACCCTGCAGCCACAGAGCCCTTCCTCTAATGGGCTACTTTAAAAACTGTGGGCACTGCTATATGTTTCTGCTGTGGGGGCTTTACTTCAGCAGCCCATAAATATTTAATGGAATATGGACAAGCAGACCTTAGACTCTCTTCTAGGGGAGACATATATACTTTGATGCCCTTTGGCCTTCATCTTTAACCATACACCACTACTAACGAAACAGACTTTGAGCGAAATCCTGGATTCAGTCTAATTGTGATCTGTTGCCCCATGTTGGACACAGATACATACTGTACAGTATAACTCAGACCTTGTGCCTGGTGGTGCCCACACACAACCTTTTTTTGTCACTCCCTGAGAGGAGTGCTCACCCATTCTTAAGCAGTCCTATATGACAGGTAACAGTGGCATGGAACCAGGCTTCCATCATCTGGACCTTCGTGTGCGCCTTTGATTGGCTATTCAATATGAAATCCAGAAGCAGAGGCTCCGCTGCCTCAGTGTTCCACCATCCTGGGCTCAAATCCTGACCTTGGTTTCTGTGTGTGTGAAGTTTGCATCTTCTCCCAAACTTTGCTTAAACATCTCAAAGGCACACACAATAGATGGATTTCAAGCCTTGGGCCTCATACTCCAGCCATAGGATCTGACTCTGCTTGACCCTGTAATGTTCAGAAAATGATTTTTTGTGTGTCATGGGTGGGTGTGTTGTTTACATGACTCATGGCTCTGGGCACAGTAACATCTAACATGCCTTATACTGCTCGAGGGAGACAAAAATAGGGTGTGCGTTATATAGAAGGGAGAGAGCAAAGGGTTAAAGGCACAAGTCAGGGAGCTGGGCGGGCAGTCTGGCGATTCCCAGGCAGTTTATTTTAAACGACATTCCTTCAGTCTCTCCTACAGCCGAAAAAACAGATCTTCCCGGCTTTTTTTTTTTCTTTTTCTCTCCCCTTTGTCTGTCAAAGTCTCGATCCACACAGGAATGGCAGAAAAAGTGTTAAGATTCCAAGGAAAAAAAAAAATAGGAAAGGAAATAAAAACATCTTCACAAACATACCTTTAGCAAATCACCATAACAGACGGGGGTCTCTTCTGTGTTACGCAACTACACCCACTGCCCCCCCCAAGAGACAGCTTCTCCAAGTGGTAAGCTGAGAGATGACACCAACGCTGCTGGCTATCTGAGTCATTCGTTCAAAGGAAAGCAATGAGAATAAAACATTCTGACCACATGCAAACATCACAGCCTACCCTTTCAAGGGGGGCCCATAAACTGTCTCATGAAGCTTACACGCTTAGTCTCCAAAAAGTGTCTGAGATCAGAAAAACCTGTGAGATACAAATGTTGGGATTCCCTGACTCATGGAAGTATTTGAAGATGAGCCCTCAGCTCGGCAAATGGGGCCACCTCTGCTGTGTGTTACCTTCAGTTATCAAGGCACCAATGTAGGTGTGATGGCTCGGTGGTCATTAGGGAGATCTGACACTTTTGATTGGTGGATGTTAATTAGCAGCACAAACAGGGCACTCATTAAAAAAAGGGTTAGAATGAAAACCTTCAGCCACTGTGGTCCTCCAGGACTGGACTTGGCGACCCCTGCTCTAGGATGACATCCCTCTCCACAGAAATATGGCCAGTCACTTACAGTAGTTGTTGGATCAGCATGAAAATGTGTATAAACCTCTTCCAGCAAAAGACCTGAAACTGAACAATATTTTTTATGGGAAATCCTTTAGTCACATTTTCAGCTTCAATCAACCAGTCAAGATGGTTGACATTCCCATAAAAGAATCATGCCACATTCTTCCTATTGCTTTCCAAATGTTGCCAAACCTTAACTGATCGATGTGGGACTCCCACTTTCTTGGCCAATACTGGTGCTTCGCCTACTCTACTCTTCATAATGGTCACAAACTGGGTAGTAGCAGCTATTAGGTGCCTCTGCAGGATACAAGGGAATATAATATGAGGTCAGGAATCCAAAATGTCTTGGAGTATATTAAAAAGAGTTAGTTATCAGATGTCCAAACCATCGTAAAGTGCCCATGGCACCTTTTGCTGTAAATAAATGTGCACCACCCGGTGCAGAAAAGACCAAGGAAAAGTCCGAAATTACTGGAAGGTCTTTGCCATGACCAGAAAAAAAATTTTGCAGGAGAAACTGGAATCTTTTCCGAGGTTTAAAGGGACTCTGCTCTTCTATAATCCCCACCAGTATACTGTAAGTAGCTTAGCAAAATGCATTCGCTACAAGAAACTTACCCAGGTGACAACAGAAAGAGAGATGTTGAGGATCATTTGACCAGCAGGCATGCAGGCGGCTTTAAACCCTCAGAACTGAGAGACAACTCAGATTAGGGCGCCCAGTCCCGCCTGTTCTCGCACATAAAGTGGCACATCTAAGCAGCGGGTAGAAAGACTCCATTGCATATTTATGACTTTGTGTCCACGGCTTTGTGACTTGGTAAGACTTGTGATGCGCACAGTATGTGTGTGCTTCAGACTCGGTCATCATCACTTTAATTCTTCTAGAGCAGCCATTCATGAAAAACAAAGGTGTTGTCACAGATCTTCTCAATAACATGAAGAAGAAGTGAGGAAGCAGCCAGCATGCCTTTGAAGTTCAGCTTCAGTTTTCTTAATTTCTTGAGCAGTTGGTTTTCTCAAGGAACACTGCATTCTTTTAGCGCCTCCCACAGATGTACAGCAATATTGTGACATTATAGAAAAATGTGTAAAATGTGAATTTCTTGTCTGTGAAACACGTGTCATATTGGGCTCTAATCGTTTTTTTTTTTAATTAGCACTCCTTTATTCCTGTAAAAATGGAACCAATTAACCGTTTTACTCTTGAGGATTACTAGATATGTCGCCAAGGTTAAAAAAGAGCAAACAGATTAAAAGATGGGCCTTACTAGAATATTAGGAACACTTACCTTAAACAGTTACAATTTGTATAAAATCCATAATGATCATGAACATACTGAATAATAACCTGTAAACTATCCATTTCCCAGTATAACCACATAACTCTTAGTTTTTGTGCACTTAAAGCCCTGCCATGGTGGAGATTGTAATCTAGATGTCCCAGGCTCAGTTCGCAGTGTTCGTGTTTTTACAGTTAAATTTATGGGCAGTGCGACGAGCAGTAACCCCTGCTGCTCAATGAGAGCCGAGGTCTTGTGGAGTTTACATGGCTTCCAGTTTTCCTGGTGGTCCCAACATCTTGCATGTTATACTGATTAATGAATCCACACTGGCCCAGTCCGGGTGTGTGGGTGCTAATGCCCTGCAGTTAACTGGCATCCCAATCAGAGGTGGTTGGCTGGACTTGAGCTCCAGCATTTCCTACCCTCACATGGGATAAGCAGGTTAAGTAAATGGATAGATTTGCATTTATTTACTTAGTAAGGGTGGCGAGGTGGCGCAGTGGTAGCGCTGCTGCCTCGCAGTAAGGAGACCCGGGTTCGCTTCCCAGGTTCTCCCCGTGTCTGCGTGGGTTTTCTCTGGGTGCTCTGGTTTCCTCCCACAGTCCAAAGACATGCAGGTTAGGTGTGTTGGTGATCCTAAAATTGTCCCTAGTGTGTGCTTGGTGTGTGTGCCCTGCGGTGGGTTGGCACCCTGTGTTGGCTCCTGTGACCCTGTGTTAGGATATAGCGGGTTGGATAATGACTGACTGATTTAACTTAGTAAATCCTTTTAAACCAAAGCAGCTTAGAATTCACACTGGTGCTGGAAATGTAGCACCACTGACATAACTACTGTACCGTGCAAGTGCCTTAGGCACCCTGGAGTTTTGTATAGAAGTTTTGCTTTAGATGTTTATTTTATGTCATCTGCATATGTGTTGGTGGAAATGAAGCAAATTTCAGATTGTCAGATATACAGGGGTGGGCAGAAATAGGTTTACAGTTGTTCATGTGGACAAAGACATGCAGGTTATAATTATTACAATAGCTTTATTAAGTTTATAAACTCAAAGGAATGTCACCATGGCACAGTGCACTCAGCTACAATCTCGTAAGTGCTCAAATTGCCGGCCTGGTGTATTTACAACTGTAAATCCTTGTACATTTAAATTTGAATGGACTTGCCAACTACAGTTACTGGTCTTGTCGCCGGACTTTGTCAATTTATATGCCTGAAAATTGCTGGGCATGTCACACTTACTGACCGTGTGAAGGCCGTCCAGCATAGTCGTGCTCACCACTTTTAATGTGCCACCTGATCGGGCTGGTACTGTGCCAAGAGTTAACATGTACAGTATGGCGAGTCCAGCTGCAAACTCGACTCTTTTTTCTATTTACATTCTTTCATAAAACACAAGACATCAGGCAGACATTTACTTATTTGGTTGATGCCTTAATCTAAGGTGACTAACAACATTTATGATACAAGTAGTCACATTTCTTTTGGCTTTCCAATTGGAGTACAAGCAGGTCAAGTGACTTGCTACTGGTCACACAGTGAGGGGATTTGAACCCACAACCTCAGGGATTGAAGTCCAAAGCCTTAACACCCTACACCACACTGACGTGCTTCTTCTTCCATTTGTGAGGTCCATAAGTCCTGCACTCTTTATTCCTCATCGCTGTATTATATGGATTGTACTTCTGGATGAGCATGCATTGGTTGTCAGCTTTCATGCACACACATATCTTGCCCATCGGAGTGAGTTACAGACTAGTTGGACTGAGTTGGTGGACGTGTCACATTATGCGACTGGCAGACATGAAGGACACTGCCAACTGCCTCTGACCTGCTAAGATTATGGAAATGAAGGCTATGACTGAAAATCACTGGAAAAGTCGTCTAAAGAGACAAGGCCTTAAGGAATCAATGGATCTTTTATTGTCATTCCAGCAGAAATTAAATTCAGTACTCAAATCCCGGTAATTAAACGGTGCCCATGACTCCATAAAAAAGTTATAATAAAAAGTACTCCATATGTAGCCCCTCTTAACCTTAAGGTAGAGACCACTTTTCGGATAACACTTGATTATTTTATAGGTCTTTATTTCAATGCACGATTAAACAAACATCTACTGACGGTTACTGACATAATGAGTTGATTGAATCAAAATAATGAAATGAAACAGAAACATAAAAGGAGTCAAAATGGCTGATGAACAACCAGACTAAGCAGTAAGGGTGCAGCCGATGTGCCAGCTTAACCTTCAGATCATCAGTTCTTACATCAGGGCAGCTGTGAGCACAAGGTGGCCATCCTGCTTCAGTAAGGTCTCTCCCAAGCAGACAGGAGTTACAGATGTGTCATCCACGCTCTTCTGAAGAAGCACAAGAACTCAGGCATGGTTGAGAACCAGAAATAAAGTGGTCGGCCATAAAAACTGAGAGATACATCAAACTAATGTCCCTTCAAAGTCAGAGAAGTCCAGCATTGCAATCAGCTCTGATTTCACAGAAACCACTGGGGCCAAAGTAAAACCCTCTACAGAGTTAGAAGTGGTCTTCATAAAAGAGTTGCTGCCAAAATGACATTTGTCCAAAGTGGAAACAAAGCCAAGAGACTCAACTACACACCACAACATGTGGACTGAACAATGGCAGCAGGTGCTCTGGACTGAGGAGTCAAAACTGAACGCTGAGTCTGCCATTCAGAAAGCTGGAGAGTGCCATGTGAACGAGTGCCTGCAGCCCATAGTGAAGGTTCACTGCATGCTGTCGTTTTGGGCATTGTCGTTTAGCGGTTTTTAGTGTTATTATGAAGTGACATCGAGGGTCATTGGGTATAAAGGACAATACCTTTAACTAAATATTTGGGTCGTCAGTTTAAATATTTTGTAAGTTTGGAGTCACAAGTGCATTGCAAGCAGGTGTCATCTGGACTCGTGGCAAATGTCAATGACGAATATGACAAATGAACAAAAGAAAAAACAAAATGCCGCATATTTATTTCGTCGATTTCTTCTGGGTACGCACCCAACTATAAATCATTTAGGTTTGATTATGTCAATGTCCAATTGAATAACTTTATCGACCTTAGTTTTAATTGGGTGGTGGATCTGGAAGGAAAATGGCGCAAGAGACTTCAATGGACTTGTTCGCTTAAAATAAAAAAAATAAAAGAAATTAAAACCTGGAAGCCTTTGTTACAATCCACGGAGAGCAAGCTAACTCCATCAAAATACGCAGAAGGTTTACAAAGGTTTCAGTGATGTGCCAGTTCTAAATCGACAACAGTCTGATTTAAATGGCTGTGTGAAGTACAGGATTTGAAACTTCTGAAGGCTGGCAGAGAAGGCACCTCCCTCAGTCTCCTCTCCTCCACCGAACCATGCGGACTGGACAGGCCATTCTTTCTGCTTCACAGAGCAGTTTCAGACAGAAGGCAATTTTATCAGATAATACAAAGGTTAGGAGGAACAGGACCAGAATCAGACTGTGGTTACATCATGGAAAATAAGACTTTTTTTTCCATTCTGCCCAGAGGGCACATTTAACGGGCAGTTAAAAAAGTAAATAAATGGGCGTATTGTGAAAAGACAGCTGCTTCCAGTCAGTAGGAAAGGAGGTGCCCACCACAAACTGGTCCCTGGCTTATATGACGCTGCTCCTTTCTGTAAGATCCTATGGACTGGGATGATTTAGTAGCAGTGGGAGGCCTGGGATTTTTTAAACACATTGGGAAATGTCCAATCTAGGCACAAGAGTTCTTCCATTTCACTCGAAAGTCCTAATTCTTGAAGTTGGTTCCTTACATTTCGAGTTAACTCACCTTGGCTACGTAGTGTTGTTTAGCAAGAGTTTGTAAAACTTTGCATCAATCCAGAAGGAGTGACGGACCACACGCACAAGTTTGTGGGCCTCTGCAAGTGTTAATGGCCAATGTTTCGTCCCATTCCTTCATACATTGCTCTGTCCTTTCTTACACCTGGCATAGAAACACCCATAAACTATTTTACTGAACTACTTAAACCAAATTTAGGATTGAATCAATCGACCATCTACACCATCAACACCAGGTGAAAGGCAGGAACCAACATGGGAAGATGTGCCAGTCCCATGGGACAATCCCCTTCAACTCCAGCCACACAATTGTCACTTTAGGCTTCAGTGAGACTGCTACAGGGACTGTTGGCATCCTGCTTGTGGTGTACCTCTGCATTTGCTCAGAAGACATTTCGAGAATACTTTAAGAAACTGATGCTGTCAGGAAACCCGACCACCCTGGCTTACTGGTGAAAGCTCAGCCTAAAAACCGCATTGGGCCAGACATGGACTGGAGACATTCAGAAACTAACTTAAAGAAATTGGCTTGTAAAAATGTGACCGACACGTTAGAGCGATTGCATGAAACTCTGCTAAATTGCTGTAATAATATCTTCATATATAATACGTTACTGTGGCTATTCGTTTGTTAAATCAGGATTTTAAATCACCTGTAGCTTGCAAACCGTTTGAACTATTGACTTGAAATTTGGTACACACATACTACGTGACGTCTACTATCCGCTTTCGAGGTGATGTTTAACCTCCAAGGTTATTCCTCTTTTTATTTTTATTTGATTTTATTGTAGAATCAACTCTCAGCAGCAGCCAGCAGGGCGGCCGTTTTTGCGCATGCGTACCGGCGCCATTCTCATCTCTACCACCTACGCCATCACTTCCCCTACCTCTTCATATCTTAAATCATTTCTTGATGCAGATTGAAGACTTAAGTGCCAGCTTAATTGAAAAATTAAGGAAAACATACTTAGTAATTGCAACACAAACATTGACTTAATCAGTTTTAACGTGAAAAGATGGCGACATAAGAAGAGAAAAAGAAGGCCGCCAGGGTGGAGAAAATAAGAGCTGCTCAGGAAGCAGCAAGCACATCAACCTCTGAGCAAATGAACGGTAAACGTACAGAGAAGGAGGATGAGGACTAGGAATGCTCAGGTCAAGTGTATTCACTGCATGTTATTGTGCAGTGCGCCGTTACTGGTTATTTTTATATTACAATTTACATTCAAACATTATAATTTTGTATTGTAATTTTTGAGCTTTAATAAATATGATAATTTTGTTAAATATTTAATTTGGTCTAAATGCTAACATTTTGGGGTCTCACCTTAGGGTTTTCATTGAAGGGCTAACTAAGCAGAGTTAATGGTGTTAAATATACAGGTCTGTGAGACAATGGCCTACAACAGGTTCTTGGACCAGAGATATGACACTGCAAGGTGAACCTTAAAAGGGTCCTAAGGTCGCCACTGCCACCACATCTCTCACCCTTTGGCCTGGGAAAAGAGAGCTGGGTAACCTGGGTACCCCTTTCAGGCCTGCATCTAGATAGCGCTCTAGCAGTTAGTACAGGGGGACAATTTTCATGCACCCCTTTCTGGACAAGAGGACAACATCTTGACTTTTGGGAGACTGCCTTTTAACTCTGAAACTGTGCTCTACTGAGTCATCTGGATTTCATTCCAAACGAATTGGAAATTAGCCTGTAGTTGATAAATGATCGTCCTAAAACTGAACTCTGACCATAAACAGTCCAAGAAAAAAACATGCTGAGAAAAATAGAATAAAACATAACAAGTCCTCCCTCGGCTTTTCAGTTTGCTTGTGATGAAGGAGGATTCTTTAGTCAGCAGGCATTTTGGGGTATTGGGGGGAGCAGTTGCACTTTAAAGAAAAAGGTTGCTGCTTTAATGAGTGAGGCACTTAACTCGTTACTTGAACATTAAAATTACGGAAAAAGTTTACAAATCCACTGTAAATTAGTCAGGCATAACGGCCACTGTGGAAAGGTGCTACAAAAAAATAAGGCCTGCTCATTGTCAGCCTAAGGATTTTTTGGTTAAAGAAAAAAACAAATACATAAATTTGGGTATAAATTACATACCTCCATTTAAAAGCTTACTGTTCAACGCTTATTATTACTTTTGCTTATGTGGCAAAAGCATTTATTCATAGTAGCTTGCACAAATTCAGAAAGTGTTCAGACTCCTTCACCTTCTGCACACTTTATTGTGTTGTAGCTTTAATTTTATATGGATACATTTGCTGCGGTGGGTTGGCACCCTGCCCGGGATTGGTTCCTGTCTTGTGCCCTGTGTTGGCTGGGATTGGCTCCAGCAGACCACCGTGACCCTGTGTTCGGATTCAGCGGGTTGGAAAATGGATGGATGGATACATTTGCCATTTTTTCCTGCAAATCTACACCTCAGTACCTTGTAGAAGCCCTTTTAGCAGCAAATCCAGCTCCAAGTCTTCACGACAAAGTCATCACAAGCTTTGCACACCTGGATTTTGAAAGTTTATACTCATTCTTTCTGGCAGATCGTCTCAAGCTCCGTTACCTTGGATGAGAAAATGTCTGTAAACGGGCATCGTCAGGTCTCTCCACAGATGTTCTATGGAGTTTAACTCTGGGCCACTTAAGGACAGTCGGAGACTGCTTCAGGTCATTGTCATGCTACAAGGTGAACCGTCGGCCAAGTCTGAGCCATCTGGAGCAGGTTTTCATTAAGGTCCTCTCTGTATTTGTCTGCATCCTTCCCTCAGTTCTGACCAGTTTTTCTGTCCCTGCCACTGTGGAGCACGTCATAGCATGAAGCTGCCACCACCATGCATCACCATGTGGATGGTAATAGGCAGGTGTTGGGCAGTGCCTGGTCTTTGCCAGACATAGGTACTTGGGGTTCTGTCAAGAAAATTCATTTCTTGTCTCATCAGACCAGAGAATAGTTTTCCTCATGTTTTCAGAGTCTTTCAAATGCCACAGTGCGCCCCTTTCTCAAAAGTGATTTCCATCTAACCACTCTACCGTAAATGTCCAATTGATGATGTGTCACTGAGGTGGTCATTCTTCTAATAAGTTCTCCTTTCTCAGCAGAGGACATCTGAAGCTCTTTCAGAGTGAGCACTGGGTTCTTTTCACCTCCCTGGCCAAGGTCCTTTTTGCTTGGGTACTCAGTTTTCTCTGCCAATGCTAGGAAGAGTCCTGGTGGGACCAAACCAAGAGAGACATTTGGGGGTGGCAATTGGGGCGACCGCCCCAGGCCCCACGCTTAAGGGGGCCCGCTTTTGAGGTCCATTTGTCCCGTTCGAGTGGATTTGTCAAGTTATATTCTCCATTGGTATTGTCATGAATTATGAATTGCACTTTTTTAATAGATTATATCGTTATATTTTGATAAAGTCCGCTTGTTATCTTGCAAAAATGTAGCTGAATACTGTAATGAGAAAATATGGTGTGTGTTAACATTATTTTTATTAAGTTTATATGGTCCACGCATACCGGTAACAGAGTTTGACGTAACTGGCCCCGCATGGGGTTGGTCAGCCCTAGGCCCCCCGCACAACCCTAAGGCTGCCTCTGGACTAAACGTCTTCCATTTCACAATTACTGATGCCAATGTGTTCCTGGAGAAATTCAAAGCTTTGCAAATGGTTGTATCCCCTTGTCCTGATCTATGCCTCAATTTGATCGCGGGGGTCTACAGAAAGTTCCTTTAGACTTCATGTCTTTTGTCTTGACATGCAGCGTGAATTGTGGGAACTCCCAAAAAACCCTTGTAGGGAAAAAATGGAAGAAACCTCGGGAAAGGCAGTTCACAGAGAGACCCCTTTCCAGGTAGGTTGGGCGTGCAGTGGGTGTCAAAACAATACAATATAATACACAGAACAGAACACAAGTAATCCTCAATACAATATCTTCTTCTTCTTCTTTCGGCTGCTCCCATTAGGGGTTGCCACAGTGGATCATCTTCTAAAAATAAAAATATTACAAGTACGGAGCAGAACTTAACAGTAGATGACATCACATAATATGATTTGGATTTGTTTAGAATCCTGGAGACCTCAGCCATCAAGCTGCCTCCCACATTTGGCCTTTCCACATCTGCACCCCCTAGAAATCAGAGTTCAATTCTTCCAAGTCTAAAACATCTGGCAGCATTCCTGCAGACATCACAACACGCTTCTCCTTGACGTGTTTCAAGTCTTTATAGAGGTTGTCACACACGTGCGCATGGGGAACAGTTTACAGGCTCAAACCGTGGTATCTGTCAGCCAGACCAGGGGTTGGCGCTCTCACCGGACCGCCTCTCCTCTTATTCCTCTGCAGCTCAGCCAAGGACCCTGAACTCACAGTGACATCACCATTGATCCACTCCCTGATGACATCACTTCCGCTACCCAGAATTCCTTTTCCTGACACAGCAGTTGCAGTTCCAATTGTCCTGACTCCACCCCTTCCTCCTACTCACCATATTTATAGAGCACTTTGAAAACCGTGTTTGTTTTTTATTTTGCTCTGCCGATTTTTCAGTATATGGGGTGGCCATCCCCAAACCTTTTTCAGTCTGCGCCTGATATTATATCACATGGTAAACAGTTTGAAATTCTGCACTTTCATGTACAAGAGATGGTAGCAAGGAATATTGATTTGTTAACAATCTCACTTAATCTAATTCAAGGTTGATGTTTAAAAGATCCGGGATTGGCTTTGGTTCCAAGTTTTAATTTAATAAACCATGCACAGGCTTAACTTGTGGGCACCATCAACCTCCTGCGTCATCTCTGCGTATACAAACCGGTAACACTTTCATCTGTTGGGTTTTCTGCATTTTTACATTTGCTTTTCCTGGTGACAGTCTTAGTGGCAAAATGCCAGCCAGGACTGACCGGGCCACCTTATTATTAGTAACTTCTGCCAAAAGCTCTGGTGGGATTCCCAAATGTTCCCAGGCCAGCTGAGCGATGTTGTGCTGAAGTATTTTCCCCCTTCCTAATATCCTCTGTTTTGAATACTTGCCACAATGAGTGACTTCAGCTACGTAGAAAATGTTTGTTAGATAAATGTTACTAGAATAAACAGATAGGTTAAGTAGCCATTTCAGACTGGTGTTAAGTAAAAATGTTTATAACATCTGTATTGTTGGAGAGAAAAGGTAATTGCTCTTTTAGTTACTCATCAAACCGCTGACGCAAGATAACTGATAATTCAATCCTGCCGACTGCAGGCAGCCATGTTGAATCTAAAGCTCACCGTATATCAAGCCTGGCCATCAGAGTGAAATAATCAACAAGTTTTCGAAAAGGACACTATGCTTCAATCAAAGGAAATTCTGGAAGAAATGAGGAAAAAACGTTGTTAAAATTTACTGAAATTGAATCAAGAAAGGGTTACAAAGCCACTTCTGAGGCTCTAGGACTCTGCACCATCACAATGACAGCCGTCATTATCTCCAAATGGAGAACATTTCCTTCCCAAGAAAGGCCGGCCTGTCAAAACTACTTACAGTGATGACTCATGCGAGAAGTCACAGAAGATCCCAGATGAACAATCAAAGAACTACAGGCCCTTCAGCTAAGGTCAGCGGTCATGGCTCCACTATAAGAAGGAGACTGAATAAAAAAAAGGGTTCACAGGAGAGTAGCAAGGTGGAAATAATCAAATACCTGGATGATCCCCAAGGCAAAGACACCATTTGGAATAATGTCCTGTGGACGGACTGGTCAAAAGTAGAACTCTTCGGATGATACAAGTCCGTCTATGTCTGGCATAAAACTAAATGAGCACTCGATAGTAAAAACATCATACCTATAATAAAACATGGGGGTGGAAGTGTGATGGTGTGGGAATACTTTTCTGCTTTAGGACCTGGAAAAATTGCCATGATTGAAGGAATCATGAGCGGTTCCGTGTACCAGAATATTCATAAGGAGAATGTCTTATCATCTTTGACCTGAAGCTGGAGCATACTTTGGTTATACAACTGGACAATGACCCAAAACACAAAAGCAAGTCTACAACTGAATGGCTCGGAAGAAACAAAACAAAAGTTTGGACTTGGACCCAGCAGAGATACTGTGGCAAAGAAAAGTGGATTAAAATTCTTTAACAACGATGTGAAAAACTGGCATCCAATTATAGGAAGCACCTAGTTGGGTTTGTACTTAGTTGAGTTAGGGTGATGGGGTTTACAGCTGCGTCTTTTCCAGATTTCCAAAATCGAGCTGCTACTGAGTTGGCAAGATGTAACAAAAGAAATTGCTCAGTCCAATAAAGTTAGTTTTAAAAAGGTTTAGTGAAAATTTTAAAAAGGAACAAGTCACAAAAAAAAAAACAGAAAAATGTTAAGACACACGCAGAATAAAAGGCGCAAAATAATCCCCCATTTCTTCTCTATTTTAGTACAATCTTAGGTTTCCCATGTTAAACTTCAGTTACTTTCTATACTTAAAGGTTGTGTTATTTCTCATTGGCAAACTGACGTAGGCTTCACTTCAGTGCATTCAGGATGCTCTGTACGTACATACGCTTTGAAACTGTGTGCCCTCCATGCCTTACCACCTGCAAGGCAGATCATAAACTGAACTAGTCTGTAGTCGAAATGATGAGAAATAATTAGAATCTTCCATTTATGATTTACCTTGTGGGAGTTATAATTGAACCTCCCATTGACTAGGCACTAATATATAGGCAAACGTTTTAACATAACAAAGAAAATACTTAACTATCAATTTAACCTAACCTAACTAACAAATAATGGCTCTTACAGGGTTGTTGGATAACTTTGTCCCTCAAATAAAAAAGTGATGATTTCAAAGCAGTATTGTGTGTATTATGAGTTCCCTTTCTCTAATATTGCATTTTGTTTCAAAGTCTAAGGCCATTCATTGGTTAAAAAAAACGCAAAAATAGAGGATGTTAGGAAAGAGACAAAAACATTTACACAGCACTGTTTAATCCTTAAAGTGTTCCCTAGGTCTGCTCCTGAGTGGTACCCTTCTCCTAATGCATTGTGCAAGGTACTGCCATATTGCTGTGCAGCTGTAACTTTGGGTCAGAATTTAAGAAACTGGCCTGAGCCAGAAATAAAATACATAATAAAACTTCAAATACAACTGTCAATGCAAGTTGTATGTTAAGTTTTATTATGCATTATTATGCAATTTGTAAGCCTTAGTAGGTATGTCTCACAAGTAGCGTGTTGTGACTCCATTTTCCTTCAGATCCACGTCTGGACAGGAGTTCTACAAGATGTTGGATGTGTTGTTTATGAACGTTCTATCACATGGAAATGATGGCACTGTGCAGTTGTTAGAGATTGGATGACTACATAGTCTTTCTGAGAACTACCCAAGCATTCTTGATAGAGCTGTGATCTGGAGACTGTACAGGCCACCAAAGCAATGACAACTCGCTGGTGTTTTCCAGAACCACTTAGTGCCAATACATGCCTGGGGAGTGGACACAGTGCTCTCTCTTCTGTTTCCTTTTCCGGTGTCCTTTTGGTGGTGGCTTGCGCCACCACCATCTACACTAAGTACCATGATGTTTCAAAAATGATGGATGGATTAAAAGCCAGAAGTCTGTATGACCATCAGCATCAAGTGACTCCGTGAGAACCCTAACTACAAAGAGGACTATTTCATTTATGTTCGGTGGAATGCCCAGAGGGGACTGGGTGGTCTCGTGGCCTGGAACCCCTACAGATTTTATTTTTTTCTCCAGCTTTTGGAGTTTTTTTTTTTTGTTTTTTCTGTCCACCCTGGCCATCGGACCTTACTCCTTTTTCTATGTTAACTAATGTTGTCTTATTTTGTCTTTTATTTTTCTTTTCTTCATTATGTAAAGCACTTTGAGCTACTTTTTGTATGAAAATGTGCTATATAAATAAATGTTGTTGAAATGCTTCAAGTGTCCACCCGAGTGGGATCAGGTTGTAGCTGAGAGGGGATGAACTCAGTCGGCAATGTTTCAGATACGCCTTGTCACTGAGACGCTCTTCACTGTTTGTCAGTGGGTACTTCAATGTGTGCCAGAAAAGCATTCCCCAACAGTCCAGTTTTGATCTTTCTGTGATCACTGGTGGTGCCCTTTGTTTTCTGCAAATCAGAACCAGACATTGTATGTTTAGCCCTTTTGAGGCTGACAAAGTGGAGCTTAAAGACATATTGTGACGATGCGGGTTCTACTACATACTCCCATCTTCCATCTGGGAGCTCTGAACCCGACACCGTCGATAATGTCACTGATGAGCTAGGCAGTGAGGCACAACAAAGTAAGGGGATGGTGCAAAAAGTGCAAAGTGCTTTTATTTTGAAACAGCAACAACAAAACAAAGTGTCCAAATAAATAGTGCAGTGCTTCACAAATCTTTAAATAAATAATCCATTAAAACAGAGGTGAATCTGTGGAGGTTAAATTCCAATAGACAAAAATCTTTTAAAAAACAACAACGAGGTTAAAACAATGGCTGGAAGCTGTCCTTTTAAAATCAGCCCAGTGCCTTTCTACTGGCGACTCCCCTGCTTCTCCTGTCCAGGCTATGCACCAGGGGAGCCACCCTACCTGCAACTGACCTTCATTCTACCTTCTGATCTGGAGGCTTCCCGATCCCTGGTTTCGGTTCAGCTCTCTCCAGACCGAGACCGGGACGCTCACGCTGGGGAATCCACCTTCCAAGCCTCCCGACTCCCACGGCGAGCCATCCTTCTTCCAGTCACTCCCGCTCCTCATAAAATGCTCAGCGGTAGCGACCACAATCGACTGCCCTGGGTGTCGGCCAAACACCCGGCTAGGGCTCACTGTCCCACTGCCTGCGATCCTGTGCTCGCTCACTCTCTTGCACCGGCTATCCTCTCCCTGCTTTCTTCTCCTGCATCCTCCGTTTGTCTTTTATTTCTCTCATTCATCTTTTTTTCCCCCCTAGCCGCCTTGTGCTTCTATTTATCATGGGGACGTGGATCAGCTGTGGTAATTAGCAGCCCCCGGGAACAATTACGGATGTGGACGACTCCTCACCTGTGCACTTAAGTGAGGACTGCCCGCATCACAAATTCCCCCGGGAACCGCTCGGCCTCACACACATCACACCCCCTCACTAAGCCATGAGTGCGGCGATCATTTATTTAAAAAGTGGCCTTCTTGACTTGAGCTGCGGACCCGCTACACCACACATATACGGTGTAAAGACGCTAGGGGTCACTGTTGCCCCTTTAACCCCAACAGACAGATGCTCCGGACACAGAGTAAAAGCACCAAGAAGATATTTCTTCTTCTTCTTTTAAACAGTGCCCTAAGCACCACAGCCACCACTAATACAAATAAATATAACAACAACAATCACAATTCTCTTTCACTGTCTCTGTTTTCTTCTCCACAACTCCCAGAAAGCTTTGTCCACCTCCACCCAACTCTGGCTCGCTTGCTGGGTCTTCAGCAGTCAAGACTGCTGAAGTGCTTCTGTTCTTCCTCCCACATGATTTGCCAGCACTTCCGGGTCAGACAGAGAATTCAAGTTTTTTCATCAGCACGAAAGTACTTCTGGATTTCCGTCCTCATGACTCGACAGTACTTCCGGGCTATAAGGGAAGCACAACTCCCCCGGTCCTTACCATAGCACCCCCTGGCGGCACCAATGGCACCCAACAGGGCCGAGATAGCGAACTCCAAGTCCCAGGATGCCCTGTGGGAATCCGGGGCACCATTATACTCCAGGGGAGGTGCCATCTAGTGTCTTGGGGGAGGCAGTGTCCAAAAGTGGCTGCCTTCCCCCATCCTTTCATTCTCGGGCCGTCCATCACAACTGTTAATTATTTTCTTTACTTTCAACATTTTATTTTTTTGTCACTTGTGAAGAAAGTGTGTTTGAGAGGCAATGCTGCTTTAAGCCAATGCTGCCAGCTGCCGTCCCAATGCATTGATCTTCATGGAGGTAAGTTGACCGAACGTGAGAGGCAATGCCACTTATTGAGCTGTCAAAATGCATACAGCATGCAGGCCAAGCTGAGGTGTGATTTGGCCGTACTGTATGAGCACATTCACATTGTAAAATGTGGAATTATTTGAGATGTATGTATATAGCATAAATATCTAGGAAATTATGGTCACCACAAGAAAAGGAAGTTACATTTCAGATGTTGCATTAATTTGGAATTAAGTGGATTTTTGCATTATTCATGAAAATGTGTTCTGATCGTCAACTAAGTAACAATAATGGACAAACACAATCTGCTTAAACTAATAACCAAATTTGATAACAACACACATTGCAAAACACATTCCAACAGAGAAGGTTGACGTGGACTACTTAGATCTCAACCCGGGTAGCACAGCTAATCAGTAATAAAGAAACAAGTTGTTATAGATCTGTTTGCATTCATTTATATTTAATATTGTATTGTTAATTTTGAGTTACAGGTATACATCGACTTGTGTCCTATTGAGTAATAGCTGACAGTACTTATGTCTGAGGTTTGTAGCGTGTATCCATCTTATATCTGCATTAACGTCTGATTGAATATAATGTCCAATGGCCACAGTGGGCATATGTCTTCCTGCACTATGTTCATTCTTAACAAAACTGATCGCACTACCAGTCATATAAAGGCATAGTGCACATCTAATTTATAATACAGTACTTAATATTTATTACAGACGGATATGTTACTGTATGTACTCTTTATTGGCATATTTTAATGTGTACTTTCTCTGTTTACTAAGAAAAAGAACACTGTACTGTAATAGATTTTGCTGGCAGCCTCATAGTACATCAGGCACCAGATACTTGCGTCCAGTCTTGTTCACTTACTTCTCCTGTGTGTGTTTCACATTTTGTAGCTTCTATTATTTTTATGAAATCAAGTGCATCATGGCCCCAAAACACCACCAAGGTAAGTCTATGGAGGAAGCCAAGAAGAAAAGACCTGTTATTAATTTGGAAACAAAAGTTAAAACTAACTAAAACTAACTAAAAATTATGAAATTGGCAAAGCAGTGAATGTTGTGACTTTGGTTGGTCCCACGAGAATGACAAGTTTAAAAAACAAGATTACCAAGGCTGTCAAAGGATCTGCACCCATGAAATCTTCAATAGTGTAGTACACCCTTGGGTCCAGACCTGTGAGGGACACAATCCTCAGATGGATGACATCTGTCTGAGAGGGAGAGACTATCTGGAGAAGCTGGCATTAAAGTAGCTCCATGATCCACGTTGGTAGATGTGCAGACACAGCACTCAGAGCGCTTTGGATGTGTCTCTCATCTGCTGGAGTCCATTATAATATTAACCAACCTGTAGGTGATATGGATAACGTGTTCAAACTGTGGATTGAGAACAAAAACCAAAAGGCTCTCTCTCTTTAAATACCATGACAATCACAGCAAAGGCACAAAGTTGTTTAAAATGCTTAAAGAAAAACCGGGACCTGAAGATAATTTACCTTTCCCCTGTAACTACTGAGATCTGCCTGTATTGACTTGCAACTCCAACCCCAGAACGTAATTTGGACACAAGTTGGATACCTCTATTACCTTTCATGTCCATATGTTATTTCTGTTGATATCGTCACATGTGATTTTGTAACGGTGTACTGTCCCTTTAAATGCAGTTATATTCCTTGTTCTTTGTGGTTGGAGCCCCAGGAGGCGGGACCACCTGATGTCACTACTCCTGAGCAGAGGTGGGTAGAGCAGCCAAAAATTGTACTCAAGTAAGAGTAGCGTTACTTCAAAATAATATTACTCAAGTAGAAGTAAAAAGTAGACATCCAAAAAATTACTCGAGTAAAAAAGTATTTGGTGAAAAGACTACTTTGATCATAATAAATGATTTATTTTTCAGAAATGTTGTAATAAGACAGACAAAAATATAAAATAATGTGCACAATCAGCTATTTCCAAATAATAGAAAATGAGTAAAAATAAATAACATCTTTACAAAATAAAGATGCACAAATAACACAAAGTTCCAAATCTCAGTTTTTCACAACAAATCTTTTGAAGTCAGTACCTACAGTAGGTAACATGTATGTTTGAACAGTGACAAGCTGTACACTGGCACGATAATACTGCATATTCACTTGCCCTCCAAATAGCACAGCTGATAGAAAATAACATTAGAACAAGGCAGCTTGTACACATACAAGAAGTCTCACTTTACCTTGACTGTCTGTGTCTGTGCATGTTTGGTTAAAACCTGCTTGTTCTTCACTCAGTGGTGTGATAGTTAAGCTTCAGCAGGAGTTGGCTCTCATTTTTCATGTACAGTGGAACCTTGGATTGCAAGTAACTTGGTTTGCGAGTGTTTTGCAAGACGAGCTAAAATTTTTAATAAATTTTGACTTGATAAATGAGCGAGGTCTTGCAATACGAGTAGTCCGTATACGCTTTGTCTGCCAAGCCTCACGTGATCACAACTGAGCTGATGGTTCTTCTTTCTCTCGCTGCGGGATTGTGGGCAATCGGCAGTCAGAGTGCCTCACTCATATACTCCACATCCGTACGAGCGTATACTGTTTACTACAGCATTGTGACCACATGTGTGTGCTGTGACTTGCAAATCCCCGTCTTGCACCCCAAAACACGAAGCTGAGTCTCAGTAATTTAGCGACACCATCTTTATTCAGCTTGAAACAGGAACAGCGCGGTTATTTATTGTAGCAGGATCTGCCACTCTCCTATACACAGACACAGCAGTCAGGCAGGGGTCATGCCCAGCTTAGTGGCCAAATTAATACTGTGCCCTGCGCATTTCTAATGTTCCTTGTATCACCCATCAACGGCAGGTGCTTATAGCATGACCACGATCTTTTCAGATTCGCTTTTACGGCGAACTGCTACAGTGCTGGGTGCCTGCAGTTGCTTCAGTACGCTCTTCCGTGTGTCGTCCCATTGGCTGAAATCCCACAAGAGTTTAGAAACTCACTCACACCAGCCATGATTCTTTTCAAAGGTAAAGTGCAGGTTCATTTGTTTTATGTATTTTTACTTTATATTTTGTATTAATCATTTTTATATGAATAGTTTTGGGTTGTGGAACGCATCATCTGAGTTTCCATTATTTCTTATGGGGAAATTCGCTTTGATATAAGAGTGCTTTGGATTGCTTGTTTTAGGGGGTCCTGACACCTATTTTGTCTTGGAGGAGACTCCAAATGAGAACTAAATCCGCTGAAAGACGCTTAAAGGTTTTCTTGAAGTGTTTCAAAACACTTACGACTTCCACTGTTGTGGTTTGTGCTTTCTTTTTAATATACTGCCATTCACGATTACTTGTGGGCTGCGACCCTAAACAGTGTTTATTTCTATGGGTGCTTAAACATCAATTTTATTTGCCTTCATTTTTAGCATAAGATACTCACACTTATGACCAGCCATTTTAATTTGTAACGCCTTTGCCTCCCTTTGACTAATCACAATCACATTCTGTCAAATTAAAACCTTAGGTATATAAAATATAAGTTTGATAGATGAAAATTGTATTTACAAATGCTTACAACTCAGTCTCGACTAACCAGAATATGAATTTGAGATATCAATAATATACTTACTAATAAACTCAACAGGTAATTTTATAATGGAGCTTCCAATGTGAGATATCTGTATCTTGATTAGTCCATATTCGAATTAGAGAAAGCTGCAATTACATTTTGACGACTAAAACTTCAAACTGTTGATACCAGTAATTGCCTTTCAGTATCTTTATTTCAAACATTAAACAATACAGCTTTATATTACAGAGAACATTCAGAGTATTATTCCAATTCAGAATCTCCAATTAACATAACACACAAATGACCTACAACTGTAGAAGGCCGATCTGAGAAAACCAAACAATGCAGACCCTGGGGGAAAGTGCAAAGCTCCATGTGGATGATGAATTTAAACTCCATAGGTCGAGTGTCTGAGGCATCAGCATGCTGTCCAAAATGCAACTACACGTAACACTAATGTGAAGATACACAAAAGTTAATGGGAAAGTCAGTTTCTTCTACTCAAAGAGAAATGACAAATGTCTGTACTTTACATTGTGTCCAAGCATCCATCCACTTTCTCAACCTGCTTCTCCTGAGCAGGTCTGAAGGGATGGTGGAATCTGTCCCAGCAAGCGTTGGGCACAACACAGAACCAGTGCCTGGAGAGGGTGCCAGTCCATCTCACACACACACACACACACACACACACATCAGAGGCCATTTTAGCATTGTCAGTTCACATAACCTGCATATCTTTGGACTGTTGAAGGAAACTCATGCAGACACCAAGAGGATATGCAAACTCGAGGCAGGCAGCACCGGAGACATGAACCCTGATCTCTTTATCGTGAGGCAGCAGCACTCCCACTGCACCGTCATGCCGTTCCAAATTGTGAATTGTCAAATATAAATTATAGAAATTTCTAATGCAAATTTTGACAAGTGAAAACGTAGTTGCAGGCATCTAAAACTGAAATTAGCACGAGACATTAAATGTTGTAACAACGTACCTGTGCAGCTACAACACTTTACAGACTTTGTTGCAGAATGGCTCCAGTTTTTATTAAAGGGTCGCTTTGTTCTTTTCTATGCTCTGAAACAATACATGAGGCGTCATGACATTTTCCAATCCACTCAATTTTTGTACATCTTGATGTTTTTCTGCCAGGAACACAGCAAATTTAACAGGAAAAGTGAAATTTAATCTTGCGTGTCTTCCAGGCTGCCAAAACGGTTACATTCTTGCCTTGTGTTTGTCATTCAACACCTACATCAGTTTTCACCAAAAAGAACTTGAATCTCATTTCCACTTCCTCTCCAAACTCTCATTTGCACTCTAAACACACACACACACCTCTTTCAAAGCCACCGGGTGCTCCTCTGTGCTTCATTAGGTCAGTTTAATTTTGCATTATAAAAATTCAGTCACCCTTTCCTCATCAAAACAGACACCATCTGTTGAGTCACCAAGCGTCAGGAATCATTTAATGGTTATAACAACAGAATCATTTATTTCCATTTCACTTTTATTTCAGCACCACTCAGTAAATTAACACTCAAATTCAGTTTTCAGAGCAATGGCAGCAAATATTCTTAATTCTGCAGGACTGACTTGTCAGTACTGCCACGGGCAAGCAAACGAAAATGAATAAAAAAAAAAGGACAGAGTGTTAGGATGACGTCTCATGGCTCAATCTAAAAGGTGGAAAAAAAATTAAAACTATCTGAAAAACATCTGGCAGCATTTAAATTGTGAAAGCAGCTGGTCTTTAACATCTGGATTTTCACAAGTTTGTAAATAAGAGCTCCTGCTGACAAATGTCATAATTACCAAAGTAAACAAAGAAATGAAGGAGCAAACACGGATTTTGGCAAAGCATCACTTGCTAGTCGAGTTAAACAATTTCAAGTTGTACACATTTCTTAGCTTTTTTTAATTTCACTAATGGCACATTTTCCATGATTATAAATAGTAAAAAGGCCAAGTTCTAATAAAGAAGAGTATAGAAAAACAAGCATTACTGCCCTCATGTGGTTAAATTACAGTACACATATTCAAATGGATTTACGGTTTATTAAAAACACGAAAAACAGAAGCTATTCTAAAAAGTTACAATCAACAATAATTTTGAAGGAAAAATAAAAGTTCACCTCTCAAGTTGTTATCTAAAAAGTGAGACGCTTAGACAACAGTCCAATGCCTGGCTCAGAGCAAAGCCAGGCAGGCAAAACAGTTGATTTCGTTACCGGACTTGAAGCTTTTTGGTGAATGAATGAGGAAATTTAAGATCAGCTAAAATTAACATGAAACAACTATAATGCTAATTACAAAATAAAAGAGAGAAATATTTTCTTACAAAGCTGAGCCAGACAAATGGAGTGAGATTCTCACTTTAATTTACCTGTATTACTTTTCTAGAGAGGTGGCATAGTGGAAGCGCTGCTGCCTCGCAGTAAGGACAGCAGGGTTCGCATGTCGGGTCCGCCTGGCATTGAGTTTCCACGATCTCCCAGTGTCTGCGTCGGTCTCCTACCACCGTCCAAAGATGTGCGTTAGGTGAATTGATGATGCTAAACTGACCCAGCACTGTGTGTGCGTTATGTCCGCCTTGCCATGGAATGCTGCTCTTTCCCAGGGTTTATTCGTTCCTTGAGTCTTAGGGTAACTGGGGTAGTTAGGGTACACACAGTGAATGTATTAGCAAACAATTTTTGTTGTTGTTGATATTTAAGCTGAAGGGAATGGAGATTTCCATGACACACAGGTTAACTTTGACAAGTTTCATTCACAAATTTCTTAGGAAATCTAAACTCATGGGCAGAGCCGTAGCGTGGCAAAACGACGCCTGGTGCCGAAAGGGAAAATGAGCGCCCTTCTTCAATCAAAATGGATAAAACAAATGTATTCACAAAAAAACAAAAAATCATTATTTTTGAATTTTATTTACATAAATTATAATACTTTAATAATACAATATATAAAAATAAAGATTTAGGACAGAAAATATTCACAAATATAAAATGATATAAATTAATATACAGTACTACAGAAAATGAACTTACCTTAAATAACGGCAGAAACACACCGAGAGCGTAGAGATACAAGAGAATCACAATGAGAGCGTAATGACTGGTTGTGCATCGACAATAAAGGCGCTCACTGCTCAGTTGTACGTTGGGAATCCATTCCTGGGAATTCGGGAATCCCGGGGATGACACAGTGCACGGGCATCTCACGTGAACGGTTTTAGAACAAACAACACTTATTTTTAATAAAAATTACTGCTATATGTTGACACAAATAAAAGATTAACCTTATCTACAAGCAGTTCATGCTGTCATATAAGTATATGTATCTTTAGTTGCGGTAATAAGAGAGTAGAAAGCACAACGTGTCCAGTGTGCGGTCATCCGCCGCTGAGAAAGCACGCTCTGCCTCCACTGAAGTAGAGATCATCAGATACTGATACACTTGTTCTAAACAACGCCCGTGCTTGCCGTTGCTCTGAAACACCACCATTTTAGCTTTTACTGATGCATCCAGTTTCTTGTCATCATTCTGTGATGGCAAGTTTCTTGGCACAGATAATGCGGATGCAACAGACTGACACATTGCAATTTCAAGTTGCTGTTCAAAGCTATTGTCTGATGAAGTGCAAGCTGCAGCAATGGCGCCACCTTAATTATTTTCAACTATAACTCTTGTTATTTCTTGATCGATTTTTACACTTTTACGTGATATCTATGCGAGCTTGGCCGTTCCCGTTTTCCCAGGAATTACAGCAGTTTCATTACCGGGAATGAAAAATGTCCGGGAATCCCGCATTTCCTGTTCAAATATGGGGGAGAAACGAGAGGTGCGGCAGCAACGAGCCTCACCTCGGACTGCGCTCTCCCTCACACACTGGGTTGATGCGTTCAATGGGTTGTATTAAGTTACAAGCGTATTACGTCACAATTTGTGTTTAGCGGTCATTTTACCAGGGAATGTCGAAGATGTACGTCACTCAGTTAGATGCAGAAAGTTCAATGCGGTATTGCAAGTAAAGTCTAATCACAGACAAGAATGACAAATATAAAATTTACCTTTCTCTTTTTGGAATCACTAGTTGTAGGGCGTTGATTCCCTCTCTTTGCCGAATATATCGGTTGATTGTACTAAGTATTGCTGTTTGTGAATCATCAGTATAGCCTAGTTTTAAGTTAGGAACCCAGTCAGGGTTGACTTCATCCTGCATATATGCTGGTGCTCCTGTCAAAAAGATGCTTTGCTGAGTTTCAAGAGAATTTGCTGATTTGGAATTGAAAGCAAATACTTCGTATTTAAGAAAAGATAAAGAAACCCTTTTGATAATACAAGTAATCTTTTCAAAATGGATTTACTTAAAGATAAAAACTCACTATGGAGTACAGGATGTTTTTAACATTTCACCATTACTTATGTCACTTTTATATCCCTATTTTGGAAGGCACTTGTGTGTACATATGTATGTGTTATAACTGTAGACCAGATAGCAGCTTTTGATGCTCTCAGTAATCACTGTCACAATTTTTACTTAGCACAGTATTCCCGAAAGATAAACTGCAGTTTGAAATATATTTACTGCATTTATAAAAGTAAATTTGTGTGGATCTAACCTACCTGCAAGGAAATGCTCGGAACACACAACGTGCCACTTCCTGACAGTATGGTCGTTCAAGTTTTTTCAATTGATGGCTTTTAGCCAAGCTTTCCGTCGCTTTTCCGTTAGTTCTTCGGTTTCTTTTCCTTGATTTTTATGAACCGAAGGTATACAAAAGAAACTTAGCTTAGGGTTTTACTTGCTGCTGCTACTACTACAGCCAAACACACAACAATCGATATTCATGGTCATCCAGCTCGTTCCCCAGTAAAATGGCCGCCGTCTCGTTTTCATTTATGCCTACTTTGATAATGACGTCAGCTTAATACAACCCATTGGCGCATGCCTGTTGCTGTCTCTCTGTATGTCGCCAATATAATGTTTGCACACGCATTTATTATACACCCTGACTTTTCATAGTCTGACTAATGTCTTTAATTAATGTGTGTGACATACTTAGTGATGCAGATCGGACATAAAAATGCAGTGAAAAGGCACAAGGTGAGGCAGACAGTACCACACAGCACTGAAGGGGGCGCATGTGAGACCAACAGGTGCTCTTTGCTGCTTTTCTACACAGAAGCTCTAAGCGACAATAAGTTAGCGATATCAGAAAGTCCAGTGCACTGCAACAGTCCATTTATTTTTATTTTTTTGTTCCGACTGACTGCCAAATGGAAGATTATATATCTAAGCTGAAAAATTCTCAAAACTGGACTTTCAGTCCAAACAGGAAGTGAAAAAATAATGGAAGACCAATGCTGGAGCTAAAAAGTTTGCTTCTAAGTAAGGGACAACTAAATTTTGACCTTAAATAAATATTCATTTGTTTTTCTTGTTATCCTTTTGTTGAACAATCTGCATTAAAACTGATTAAAACATCAGAATTAAAAGCTTTTAAAAACAACTGAATATTTCAATTAAGGTCAAACTTGAAATCCGTTTTTTTTGTACACAACTCAATACTTTCATTTGTATTGAATGAATAAGATTTGTGGAATTGCAACGGCAAATTTAGAACACACGGAGGGTGCAGAGCAAACATGCTCTCTCTTGCCGCTATAAACGTAACATTCATTCTTAGCTAAATATACAGTGGTGTGAAAAACTATTTGCCCCCTTCCTGATTTCTTATTCTTTTGCATGTTTGTCACACAAAATGTTTCTGATCATCAAACACATTTAACCATTAGTCAAATATAACACAAGTAAACACAAAATGCAGTTTGTAAATGGTGATTTTTATTATTTAGGGAGAAAAAAAAATCCAAACCTACATGGCCCTGTGTGAAAAAGTAATTGCCCCCCTGAACCTAATAACTGGTTGGGCCACCCTTAGCAGCAATAACTGCAATCAAGCGTTTGCGATAACTTGCAATGAGTCTTTTACAGCGCTGTGGAGGAATTTTGGCCCACTCATCTTTGCAAAATTGTTGTAATTCAGCTTTATTTGAGGGTTTTCTATCATGAACCGCCTTTTTAAGGTCATGCCATAGCATCTCAATTGGATTCAGGTCAGGACTTTGACTAGGCCACTCCAAAGTCTTCATTTTGTTTTTCTTCAGCCATTCAGAGGTGGATTTGCTGGTGTGTTTTGGGTCATTGTCCTGTTGCAGCACCCAAGATCGCTTCAGCTTGAGTTGACGAACAGATGGCCGGACATTCTCCTTCAGGATTGTTTGGTAGACAGTAGAATTCATGGTTCCATCTGTCACAGCAAGCCTTCCAGGTCCTGAAGCAGCAAAACAACCCCAGACCATCACACTACCAGCACCATATTTTACTGTTGGTATGATGTTCTTTTTCTGAAATGCTGTGTTCCTTTTACGCCAGATGTAACGGGACATTTGCC
Organism: Erpetoichthys calabaricus; assembly: GCF_900747795.2. NCBI lineage: Eukaryota > Metazoa > Chordata > Cladistia > Polypteriformes > Polypteridae > Erpetoichthys > Erpetoichthys calabaricus. Next base: position 80,799,872 of record NC_041407.2, read on the forward strand.
TTCCAAAAAGTTCAACTTTTGACTCATCAGTCCACAAGGTATTTTCCCAAAAGTCTTGGCAATCACTGAGATGTTTCTTAGCAAAATTGAGACGAGCCCTAATGTTCATTTTGCTTAACAGTGGTTTGCGTCTTGGAAATCTGCCATGCAGGCCGTTTTTGCCCAGTCTCTTTCTTATGGTGGAGTCGTGAACACTGACCTTAATTGAGGCAAGTGAGGCCTGCAGTTCTTTAGACGTTGTCCTGGGGTCTTTTGTGACCTCTCGGATGAGTCGTCTCTGCGCTCTTGGGGTAATTTTGGTCGGCCGGCCACTCCTGGGAAGGTTCACCACTGTTCCATGTTTTTGCCATTTGTGGATAATGGCTCTCACTGTGGTTCGCTGGAGTCCCAAAGCTTTAGAAATGGCTTTATAACCTTTACCAGACTGATAGATCTCAATTACTTCTGTTCTCATTTGTTCCTGAATTTCTTTGGATCTTGGCATGATGTCTAGCTTTTGAGGTGCTTTTGGTCTACTTCTCTTTGTCAGGCAGCTCCTATTTAAGTGATTTCTTGATTGAAACAGGTGTGGCAGTAATCAGGCCTGGGGGTGGCTACGGAAATTGAACTCAGGTGTGCTACACCACAGTTAGGTTATTTTTTAACAAGGGGGCAATTACTTTTTCACACAGGGCCATGTAGGTTTGGATTTTTTTTCTCCCTAAATAATAAACACCATCATTTACAAACTGCATTTTGTGTTTACTTGTGTTATATTTGACTAATGGTTAAATGTGTTTGATGATCAGAAACATTCTGTGTGACAAACATGCAAAAGAATAAGAAATCAGGAAGGGGGCAAATAGTTTTTCACACCACTGTATACCTTAACCTACTGTATGTGTGTGTGAAAAGAACGCTAATGAGATATGAAAAATAACCAGTAGTCAATGTGCATGCTGCCAATTGAATAGTGAATAAGCTACTCTTTTGGGTGCATATATTTGTAAATCTGACTCTGAAGGAGTCAGTGCCTCACCAGCCGTGAAATGTCTCACAAAAATATATCCAGCAAGGCAGGCGAGAGAAAAGACTGAGAAATACATACAAACAGACAGATTTACCTGACATTTTGGAAAACAGGGTGGGCTTAGAGCAATTGGGTCGGACAATAGTAAAACCCAAATATCTATAATTACAGACCAATTACAAATGTACCTTTTCTTCCTAAATGCCTTGATGTGCAGCTGCGGTCTCACCTTACTCACTGCAAATTAAATCACTGCACAGACACACCGTTAACTCATGTTGTCAATGACATTTTCATGTTTACAGTACTGATAAAGGAAACACTGCAGTTCAGGCCCATTGAAATGGCGGCCCGTGGGCCACATGAGCCAGTCAATCATCCTCCGAGTGGCCCAGCCCGTGGTCCTGCTAGGGCTCCAGACTACAACTAATATGGTCTCAAATGCAATCAAAAGTAGGCTTTGGCGATTATCATTTCTACTTAGTTCACCTGCTGCGAATGAAATCATTGAAACCTTAAACTAATTATATTGAAACAGATACAAAAGGCCATTTTTCTTTTATTGTTGAGCGGGTGTGTGTCGGTAGGGCTCTCCCTTCCATATCACTGAGCCGCATAAAGGTGGTTTTATATCCCGCACTGGGTGCGAGGGAGTCACGGGCAAAAAATGACGTCAGACTTGGTGACACGCGAGGGAAAATATTCCTAAGTACACAGCGCTGCTGATGGGACGGTTGTGTATTCCAATATTTTAACTTAAATAACAGGCTGGTTACACTTGTGCCAGAATAATGAACGAAGGGCAGAATATGATGCAACCGGTCATCAAAACAAAAGGCAGGCATTCAAAAAAACATTTGAAATCCATCTGCCCATCATATCATAGAGGTCCAATGTTATGAATATACCTGTGCTCCGTGGAATAAAGTCGACATGTTGATTTTATTCTCAACATTTCCACTTTAATCTCGACGCTTATGTCGAGAATAAAGTCGACATATTGACTTTATTCTCACCGTTTATGTTGAGAGTAAAGTTGACATGTTGACTTTATTCTTGCTCGTCATTAAAGTAGAACATCGTAAACTAAACTTCATCTTGAAATGAATATTTAATTTACTAGATTTTCTCAAACCCCGTCATAAATTATGTAGCGCATGAAATGCTTTGTGTTGTGTTCCCCGCGCCATGTTAATCACTATGTGCTTCTTAAACTGACTTTCTCTTGCACCAAGAGAAGGCGCAGGCAGCGATCACCACACAATACATTCACTTCATGATATTCCTGCTCCCTGAACATTTACAATGCTAAGAAATACTTGATATCATTTTCATGATGAAATGCGTTAAAGCATGTACTAATCATGTGGGGGCACGGTGGCATGGAGGATGCACTGCTGCCTCGCAGCAAAAGGGTCCTGGGTGTTCCCTGCCTTGAGTTTGCATGTTTTTTCTGGTGGGTTTACTCGGCGTGCTTTAGTCTCCATTCAAAGTCATAGTAGGCAGTGGGGTTTTTGTTCTGCAAAATTGCCCCTAGTGTATGTGTGTGCTCGTATTCATCTGCAATGAGCTGGCGCCCCATTCAGGATTTGTTCCTGCCTCGCACACAATGCTTGCTGGGATGGCGCAAACCCTGAATTGATGGCAATAATTAAAAATAAGTTTATAACTAGTGTTAATTTCACAAAGACGTTTATCGTGTGGTGATTGGTTATGTGGAGAAAGAAAAAGGAAGGATAGGAACTTGGGTTTTGGTACGTCAGATAGAGACAGTATGCATGCAATAAAGAAAGCCCACTCAGAAGAAAATCCATTGAAATTCTGTATTTGTGTCTCCAACCACCAGCTCACGAACCCAACATTTACACAATATTTCAGTTTAACCTTTGCGATTCCCATTCACACATCCAGTTTTTTGGAGCCTCGTCACACCTGCTAAAAAGTTCTCTACACTGAACGTACACCTGGAGACTCCTTAGTGTGAGGGGGCAGCACTACCGCCACACCACCGTGCACGTTTAGTACATGCTTTAATGCATTTCATCATGAAAATGATATCAAGTATTTATCTTAGCATTCTAAATGTTCAGAGAGCAGGAATATCATGAAATGAATGCATTTTGTGCGGTGCTCGCTGTCTGCGCCTCCTCGGTGCAAGAGGAAGTCAGTTTAAGAAGCGCATAGCGATTAACTGGGTAGGGGAACACTTAACACAAAGCATTCATGTGCTACATAACTTATGGACGGGGTTTGAGAAAATGTAGTGAATTAAACATTCATTTTAAGATTGAAGTTTAGTTTACGACATTTCACTTTAATGACAAAATAAACTAATAGAATAAAGTCAACATGTCGACTTTATTCTCAACAGTTTATTTTTTCTTTTGTGTCCATATTTTTTTGCTTCTCCGTGGCCCTGATATGCTTCCGTAATTATCCCTACTGATTTGGCGCGGCACACTAATTTGTGTCTGTTACCGATCTCCTTGTGTTCAGCACTTTTGCATGGCGTTACTCCTTTGATTTAACGCATACTCCACCAAAAATGCTGACCTGTCCGACAGTAGACATTTACGAGCAGTCGCGCTGCCCGCTGTTTCGTCACACACAGCGATGTGATGAATTCTGCGTTTCATGGTTGAATGTGTATTAGTCATTTTACCGGGTGCTCTGTGATTGATGGTGGGACTGTAAACGTTGTTAAAATTGTATGAAAAATGCCATTTTGTTAGTTGTTACTTTAGTTGTTTTGGCATGCGTGTTACAGTGGGGCAAAAAAGTTATTTAGTCAGCCACCAATTGTGCAAGTTCTCCCACGTAAAAAGATGAGAGAGGCCTGTAATTTTCATCATAGGTATACCTCAACTATGAGAGACAAAATGAGAAAAAAAAAAAATCCAGAAAATCACATTGTCTGATTTTTGAAGAATTTATTTGCAAATTATGGTGGGAAAAAAAGTATTTGGTCAATAACAAAGTTCGTCTCAATACTTTGTTATATACCCTTTGTTGGCAATGACAGAGGTCAACATTTTTCTGTAAGTCTTCACAAGGTTTTCACACACTGTTGCTGGTATTTTTGGCCCATTTCTCCATGCAGATCTTCCTCTAGAGCAGTGATGTCGCTGGGCAACATGGACTTTCAACTCCCTCCAAAGATTTTCTATGGGTTGAATCTGGACGACTGGCTAGGCCACTCCAGGACCTTGAAATGCTTCTTACGAAGCCACTCCTTCGTTACACGCGGCGGTGTGTTTAGGATCATTGTCATTCTGAAAGACCCTGCCACACGTTTCAATCTTCAATGCCCTTGCTGATGGTTGGAGGTTTTCACTCAAAATCTGATGACACATGGCCCTATTCATTCTTTCCTTTACACGGATCAGTCGTCCTGTCCCTTTGCAGAAAAACAGCCCCAAAGCATGATGTTTCCACCCCCATGCTTTTACAGTAGGTATGGTGTTCTTTCTCCTCCAAACACGACAAGTAGAGTTTTTACCAAAAAGTTCTATTTTTGGTTTCATCTGACCATATGACATCTCCAATCCTCTTCTGGATCATCCAAATGCTTTCTAGCAAACTTCAGACGGGCCTGCACATGTACTGGCTTAAGCAGGGGGACACGTCTGGCACTGCACTGCAGGATTTGAGTCCCTGGCGGCGTAGTGGGTTACTGATGGTAGCCTTTGTTACTTTGGTCCCAGCTCTCTGCAGGTCATTCACTAGGTCCCCCCCATGTGGTTCTGGGATTTTTTGCTCACCGTTCTTGTGATCATTTTGACCCCACGGAGTGAGATCTTGCGTGGAGCCCCAGATCGCGGGAGATTATCAGTGGTCTTGTAATGTCTTCCATTTTCTAATTGCTCCCATAGTTGATTTCTTCACACCAAGCTGCTTACCTATTGCAGATTCAGTCTTCCCAGCCTGGTGCAGGTCTACAATTTTGTTTCTGGTGTCCTTTGACAGCTCTTTGGTCTTGGCCATAGTGGAGTTTGGAGTGTGACTGTTTGAGGTTGTGGGACCAGGTGTCTTTTATATTCATAACGAGTTCAAACAGGTGCCATTAATACAGGTAACGAGTGGAGGACAGAGAAGCCTCTTACAGAAGAAGTTACAGGTCTGTGAGAGCCAGAAATCTTGCTTGTTTGTAGGTGACCAAATACTTATTTTCCACCATAATTTGCAAATAAATTCTTTAAAAATCAGATAATGTGATTTTCTGTTTTTTTTTTCCCTCATTTTGTCTCTCATAGTTGAGGTATACCTATGATGAAAATTACAGGCCTCTCTCATCTTTTTAAGTGGGAGAACTTGCACAATTGGTGGCTGACTAAATACTTTTTTGCCCCACTGTATATATATGCCGCGTTACCAATAAATCTTCAATGGGAGAGCATCAACAAAGAAACATGGAAAATAAGATTTATTTAAAAAAAAAAAGTAATTATAATTAATAATTCATTACTTGACATCCAAGAACTTTGAACAAAGACATTTTAAGGAAAAATCATTCAAATAAATGTATTAATCCACTTTCACGCCATTGCCTGGTGCCTTGCCCTTAAACATTTACTCAGGTGTCATTAAAATCCTGTGAATGAAATAGCTTAAGTTCTATGTAAAAAAAAAAATCCTTTGCCTGCCATGACCACCCATTTAAATTGAGGGAGAATCTCATATTTCAAAAGGGAAACAAATGTTACTGCTAATACTGTGCACATTTTTGATTTTATGCACTTTAAGATGTGCCTGGGTCAGATTTCGGCGTTTATTTTTTTATTTTCAAAAGTGGAAAAAAGTATTGCTACTACCTCAGATTTCTGTTTGGTTATAGCTTTTTTTTTTTAATACATTTTTGATGTACTTGTGTCATATGTGAACAAATGTAAAAGGGAAACAATGAATAAACAGTTGTTTTTTTAACATTAATTTTGGTGTTGATTTAAAAAGTTGTCATTACCTGCTGGACTCCAGCTGCTGAAAATCTCTGGCCCAGCTGAATGTCTTGGTTTGAAAATCTGGTCCAACTGAAATTGCAATTGAATAGCCCTACTGTAGTTTATTATATTGTTAGATTTAAGGCACAGCCTTTGACATCATTAATCATATATTCTATAATACAAGTTTGCCTGAAGAAGGGGCCTGAGTTGCCTCGAAAGCTTGCATATGTAATCTTTTTAGTTAGCCAATAAAAGGTGTCATTTTGCTTGACGTCTCATTAATACAAACAAGCTTGAAGAACTATGTGCTGCTCTTGGACTTGTTAATTAAATATTTTAATTTATCCAATTAATTTCAGTATGCAAAATGATGCGATGACAGTAATCGCCATCATTAAAGGGACACTCCACCCAAAAATGACTTTTTTTTATGTTGCTTACCCCATGTAGTTTGTAGTGATGGTCAAAAAAATTTAAGCTCATGCTTTCATGCAGAAATAGAGATAAACAAGTTCATGGTATAATACAAGCCAACTGTGAGAAATATTGTACAATGTCAAAACCATGGGAAAAACATCCATGGAAAAAAAATCTGCCTCTGCCATTCATTCATTCCATTGGCAAGTCCCCTTTGAACTTGCGTCTCCTGTTTATGATGTGCGCCAATGTTTTTGGAACTATTTAACAATATTTTAGCAAAAATGCATGTTTTGAGGATATGAATGAATAAATGAAATGTGGATTATGTGACACGGGTGATGCAAAGACCTTTTTTTCTTGCTGTGATCACAGTATTGATCACGATTGGCTTGTATTATATGTTAGATCTTTTTTTTTTTTAAAAAAAAATCACTGTTCTGCATAAAGACACGAGATTGAAAATTTTCTCAGCCATCACAACAAACTACATGGGGTATATGAAACATAAACATCATTTTTTGATGGAGTATTCCTTTAAGTTCTAAAGTTTGCTTTGGTGTCATTCAGGGCTCAAAACTCGGGTCCATTCATTTTGCTGCTGGGAGAGAAGAGTTAGAAAACAAAACATTCACTTGAACTCAAGCATATAATCCTTGGCTAAATAGAAAGGGTATATCAAAAAAGTAAAGGCAATCTGAAGATTACGTGGGTAGTTTGAACACATTGAACTACCTATACACCATACGAACGTGTTGGATTGCTTCAGCTTCTATCCATTGCAGTTACCGCATAATTATCAAATTCCTTTTACCTTTTGATTTACCCTCGTATTTTTCTTGAACCAAATTACATTTCATCTATTGTGTCAGCAGGGATTCGATGAGCAGCAATAACTTATTGTCTTTAAGTACAGAAACATGAAAAAAAAAGCTATTAACTGGTAAGAATGATGCAGGCAGCACCTAAACTTTAAAGATTAGTTACACTGAAGCAGGCCATAATTTAGGTGTGACCTTTGACACCAGACTTAGACCACATGCATATTACAATATGAGCTAAAGTTACATTTTCAGCTTTAAAACAGATGAAAAATTAAAATAGTACAGTGGATACAGAGAACACAATTCAATCATTTATTTCTGGTACTGACTACTGCAGCCTACTATTCATGAGTTGCTCATACCACTTGAACTGCAGCTTTCAGCAAACTGAAAAAGCTGCTGAAAGAATCATTACTAGATCTAGGAAGCACAGCCATATAACCTCCGGCTCTTAAACCTACCACCTTGGTTTCCACTTAAGAGAAAAAATGAAATCATTCCCAAAACTTAACAAATAAAGCTTCATATTGCGCTATGTTATATGGGTTGGAGACGGTGGCACTGACCAGAAAGCAGGAGACAGAGCTGGAGGTGGCAGAGTTAAAGATGCTAAGGTTTGCATTGGGTGTGACGAGGATGGATAGGAATTAGACAGGAGTACATTAGAGGGTCAGCTCAAGTTGGACGAATGGGAGACAAAGTCAGAGAGGCGAGATTGTGTTGGATTGGACATGTGCAAAGGACAGATGCCGAGTATATTGGGAAAAGGATGCTAAGATGGAACTGCCAGTTAAGAGGAAAAGAGGAAGGCCTAAGCGAAGGTTTATGGATGTGGTGAGAGAGGACATGCAGGTGATGGGTGTAACCGAGCAAGATGCAGAGGACAGAAAGATATGGAAGAAGATGATCTGCTGTGGCAACCCCTAACGGGAGCAGCTGATAGAAGAAAATTGCCTTTGCCACATGATCCATCCACACATATACATATTGGAGAGTATGGTACAATCTCAAGATGACCCGCCTGGTAAAGATTCCAACAATTAACAACAACAACAAGTGAGGCTTGTAGAGTGATTTGCTTGCTTGTGTGAGATGCCCCCATCAGTCGCAGCTTTTAAATCCAGACAGAGGACTCATTAGTCTAACACACCCTGATCTAGAGCGGATGATTAGCTGATTATATTGTAATTTTCACAAACGTAACTGTGGCAATCACTGTGACCCATTACTAACACGGCTCTATTTGGTTCCTATTCTCTGTACCCTTCAGTGACAGTAGGTGCAACCACTGCAATACTTACCAAGCTGCTGCAACTGACATAGAAAATGACACAAGGGACATTGGGAGCTTTGCTTTCCAAGAAGGCAAGGCTTTAATCTTCATATACTACTGAAGGTGGGTGTCTTTTTATTTGACCATGGACTGGCAAAAATCTTTTTTCATTTCTCTCCTCCTGCTGTTTTCCTTTCCTCCACGTACAGGTGGTCTTATTTCAATTATGTTAAATTGACATATCTTTATGCTCTTATGTTATTTCAAATTTGTATTTCACTCTGTGTTTAAGGTAATTTGTGGGTTTCATGTATTTAAACGATGTAACTAATGGTTTAACTACTACTGAATTTAATCAAACAGCACTTGTTACAACCACACTAATATTAGCATGGAAAAGCTCTCATAGTTTGTGTGGACAAAGACACAAGAGGATGTGTGTTTCAAATTCACACTTTTAATCAAATACGTCTAAAACAGCTGGCAAACATAAATGGAAATGTGACAGAAAACTGTAAACTGTTTTTTCAACATTTAACATGGAAAAAAAAACATTAAGTGAAATCTTTTTTCATCTAGTACCTATTAAACGCTGTTTAATTTTAAATACATTACTTTATTACCATAAAAACATCAGGGGCCTATATTATTTACGCCATTTCTAATCAACTTCTGTTAAACGGCAAAAAGTTCTACAGACATACAAAGATATTAAAGCATTCCCTAAATACAATTGTTGACCTTCTGAAAGATAGTAACATTTAATGTTATCTGAAACTTTTAGAAAATAAAATGTATTTTAATTAATGGAGTAAACTGAGCATAGGTGCACTGGAAAAATAGTGCTTCAAAGAAAGATTCATTTTATATTTTAATATTTCTTTTCTAAATTTGAAAAACTTTAGACATACAAAAAAAAAAAAATTACATTTCATCAGTCTCTTGAACTACTTGTAACACATTATGTATGTGACTGGAAGCACAACTGAACTTTCTAAAAAGCCACACACTCTTTCATAGCTGCATACCAACCCAGGCTGTATTCCAACTCTTTATACACATCAGGAATGAACTGCCACAGGTTTTGAGAGTTACGTTGTATTTTAGAGAAAGTAGGTTAACTCTGTTATTAAGCACTGAGAACATGCTGAATAGACACCACAAAACATGTGGAGAAAGCATGCAGAACTACTCATATATTAAAAGGACTACAAGTATGCTTCCAGCAGTTACCGGTTAATTCACAAGAAATATTTATGTGCAATACATTATAGGTTTATAGGCTTGATAAATATGTTTCTAGATATACATAGAACTTATATTTGAACCCATGTCGATCTATACAGGAAAAAGTGAGTGGGCTCCAAACTAGGAAACTGTAGAGTTACCCATCCAGGAGTGCCTGTGAATTACAGGCTTGACTTTTGTGAGCTAGAATTGTGGACCTCAGATTCATTATCAAGATTGTCCTGGCTTTTACAGGTAATTTCTCCATTTTCACTTAAAATACTTCTTTTCATTACACATCAGGTTTATGTTTTCAGCCTGCAGAGTTACACATATTCATAATTTTAAAGATTACAATATACATAAAATCCATAAGGTCAATGTGTTCTAAACAAAAATGCATATTTAACCTTTTTAAATATTCATTTTCTAGAATGTTTTTTCGAATAACACAGTTATGGGTAACTGGAACTACTCCCAACAGTTTGAAATGGAAAGTAGGAAATCATCTGTGGGCACCATTCCACTATATGTACTTGCGCCTGATCAAATTCAGTCTTCAAATAACCAAACATGCACATTTTAATACGTGTAAGAAAAGCAACATACCTGATTAAAAATCCATGTGGACACAGGGACAATGTACAAATATAAAAAGATCATGGCTGCCCTGCAATATGAATCCACAACTGTACAACTTTGAGGCAGAAGCACTATGCGCAACACGATACTCGCTGCCTCCCATAGCTTAATAAAGTCTTGTGAAATAGCTTTAGGTAAAACAAAATAAATACATTTATTAATTTTACTATTTACCCTTACCTGTACTTAGAATCAGAAACACTATAGTGTAAACATTGTGACAATTGATACCGACTAAAAACAAACACCGATTAATTCCTTGCATACATCATGACTTTTTTAGCATGTATGCTGCATGTCCATGATATTCATATGGTCTTGCTGAATGCACACACACATAATTATTAATTTCAAGATAGACTAAACCTAAAAAAAGCAATCAACAATTATACAAATGTCATCAATAACAGTGAAAACTACTATGATATCATTCATCAAGTTTAGTTATGGGTAAGATCATTCAAATACCTAGAACAAACTGGTTGAGTACAAAAAAAGTTTTGTTTTCCTTCCCAAACACATACAAATTTTGGAGACAAATGTGATGAAGTACAGAGAATTATCTCTGGTGCAAAACCAGAAAAAGTATGAAAATAAACAATCATCAGAGTAGGAAACAATTCTAATTTAATGAAAGCTGTGGCAATACATTTAACATGATCCCAAAAAATGTAATACTTCAACAGCAGGAACTGGTCGCTGAAGCAGAAATTTATTAGATTTAAAATTGGCATAACAACATTTTGCAATAATTTTTCCACTAGGCAAAAATCTATTTATGATGTGTCTGTGTACCTCATATTTAATTTTTTTCTGAACTAGTAAATTAAGGGATCTAAAAAGATTAAAATATACTGCTTGCCACCTGCCTTAATAGAAAAGTATATCTGTGCCAACTTTACAACTGTCAAAAAACATACACTGCTTTAATAACCAATTACACACATCAAGTTAAAAAAAGTTTCAGTGAACTATATCTTAAACTCCAGCAAATGGTTATTCCTACAATATATTCAGAAATAGTGTGGAGCATGAGTCGAGTGTCAATAACTGAAGAGCTGAAAACAAATGAAAACATACGGTAACCCAAAAATTACAACTAAACCACACTTTACACACATGCATTGTGTTAATCAGACAACTAGAAGCCATAATTTTAAAACAAATGTACAATAAAAACCTCAGATTCATTTAGTTTGTTCTTAAGAATCAGAAGCAAAGTAAAAGTATATATTCACCTTTTATTCTAAAAAATAGATTCTGACTCTGATTTCCTACTGCTGAAAAATGCTAAGCAGCTATTGAAGTGATACAGAATAAAACAAAATCCACAAAGATCAGGCTTGCTGCTAGTTGGTGTCTTTGGAAATGCCTGGTTGTGAGACCTGATGCTTGATAAACTTATCAGGACTATGATTCCTTAGTTGAATGTTCAGGCTATGGAGGGTTTTTTTTTTCTCTTGTTGTCTCTTTAATAAGGGTAAGATTTTTAAATTACAATTTTAAGGTTGTTTATAATTTAAAATATTAACAAAACATATCTGTAAGCCTCTTATTTACTGATTTCATGTTATAAAATACTGGAGAATCTTGTTAGGTACACATAAAATATTGTTTTTGTAACATTAGTTCAATTTCTTTTGGGTGAGAATTACTTTGATCCACAAGATCTTTAGAGTTTCATAACGAAAGTTAAAACTGAACATGTAATTCCACAGAGAACTCTAAAAAATAATTAAAAAAAGGGAAACAAAGAATATCACAAAATAACTTAATCTGAAACTGTACACGTACATACACAAATTAAAGAAACGGAACCAGAACCTTTTGTTTTTGACATGAAGACATGTATTTAATTATTTTATACCAAAGCAGTACTTAAGTTCAAAATGTAAACTCAACTTTTAAATTCTTTTCAAATAACAACAAAACAGAACATTCTGTATATGTGATCAAAAGGCTATTTTATTACTATCTATGATGAATTTAAACATACTATCTTAATACATTGAGATTTTGGCATGATAATATTAATAATTATTAGTTTTATATTTTTGGTCAGTGGTTTAAATCTATATATCACACTGCAAAAAAAAAAATTAAAATAAAATAAAAATGGTATACTGCTCAAATGCCTGAACAATCAACTAAAACACATAGAGCTACAGATGTGTATTCAACAAGAAACACTTCAAATAAAAAAGAAATTCTGGTTACAAAAAAAAAAGTAAAATAATCAGTCATAAAGGATTAGTCCCCATTTTTCTTTAAACACTGTGGATGGAAAATGGAATCTTTGACAAACTAAAGAATTTTTCACCTCATTCACATTGTACAGATAACAAAAACAAACAAACTTAACTTAGCTGTAAGAAAATTATTTTTCAATCAGTAAAACACTTTTACTAACACTCAAAAAGATATACTGTCTCTTTAGAAAATAAAAACATATAAAATAAACATATAAAATTAAAAACAAATCCTGCAGCACACAGATCAAAAAAAAATCAAATGCAAGAAAATTTTTGATATTCACAGTATAAACATCTCCTGAATATTATTATAATAAGTGATAACCTGCCACTTAGTGATTCACTTAAAGACATTAAAACTTTTACACTTCCTGATAAAATCTGCATAAAACACACTCAACAATTAAAAAAAAATACTACATCAAGTGTCCCCATTCCAAAAAAAAAAAACCACTCAAAAAGGCAAAGATAACCTTTTTGTTCAAGAATAAAAGGTCCTTCTTTATAAATGAAAAGCAACCCACTTTTACAGTTACACCTATGATTCATAATAAGAAGGGGCTATATTTGCAAAAAACAAAAATTAAAATAGAACACATCCTAATTTGGACTCAAAAGTATCCTGTTTCCTCAAATTAAAAACCTGAAATACAAATATTTAATGGCAGGAGTACTGCACACTCTTAACTGGGGTATCAAATAGTAAGCATAGGCACTGTTGAAAGTGGAAACTGCAGTGTTGGTCCAAAATAAACAATAATAAATGACAACTGCACTGGAATTATCAGTTTAGATGTAAAAATGCAGCAATGATATTCAAAAATCAACTCAGAAAGACTGCTGTTGAGATCACCATAAGAGGGGGTGGGTTGGGGGAGAGACAATACACAATTCTTGCTTAATTTAAAGTTTCATCAAAAATTAAAATTAAAGCTTCTTCTTTCCTGCAAAGATCTGGGAAGTTCAAAGTTCAAAAACACACCATTTCTGGTATAAAAAACAGTTATAATTAATTAGAAATGTTCAGACTTTCGTTAAAAAAAAACTTGAGATAAAACAGCAGTTTTCTTCCTACATCTGGAATGCATTATCTTCTTTTAATCTTCTCCAATTTGTGATCTTCACTTTAGCTTTACAAATAGAAATAAAGTTTTGTTGGATATATTTCCTTATTGACTTCGTGTATTTTTTTTTTTTTAACTCAGTACTCTTCTCTTTCTGGTCCCATGATCCATGTCTTTAAAATTTGCTGGTCTGAGTGAGGGCAGTGTTAAATGCAACACGACATGCTTATGAATTGCAAGAGCTGCTGCTTTGTTTTAAAGATGACAAAAGGCGGTTGGTCACTTAAAGAATATTGGCCAATTCTTCAAACTCCCTGTGAAAAAAGAATATTACAAACTATGAAAT